>NC_051388.1:55912816-55922816 GCF_015228065.2 Penaeus monodon | reverse complement strand
TATATAAACATACATATACATACATACATATAATACATACATACATACATACATACATACATACATACATACATACATACATACATACATACATACATACATACATACATACATACATACACACATACACACACACACACACACACACACACACACACACACACACACATCTATCCATCTATCTGTATATGTAAGTGTGTAAGTGCCTCTGCGTGTGCGTTAGTATGAATGCATGTGGCTCTATATGAAATGTAGCACTATTGTAAATTACTTTGCAACCAGAAGGCATATATTTCCCTAGTGCCTCCTACAACACTTCTTTTCTTATTGAAGCAACACACTCCCTTGAAGTTATATTTACATCCATATGCTGATCTTTTAAGTGCTCTCCATTTCAGGGTGAATTTATAACGTCAACATTTTATGCTTTTAAAACAAGAGAATCATTTACTTTGTATATACATTATATAAGGTTTAACACTTTTTATTTTTATTCTTGATGTATAAGATTTTATATAACATTTAAGCTAAATGCACGCATCAAAATGACAGACGATGTACGAGTAAAACCTCTATCCGGTGCAGCATCGTGTTCAGTATTGCAAACAAGTTATCCTTAAAGGTGGTTTCCGTGGATTAATCTTGCCGCTTGACAGTGTCCAAGCCATCCGGGGGTTGGCGCTGAGCTTTTGACACTGGAGGATTCATCAGCTGTCAGGCTTGAACTGGACTTGAAGGATGGGGGTGAAGATGCATGTATGGCAGCACGCACTTCGACACGCGTGCGCTTGCATGCTTGTGTATGAAGAGATATATATAAAGTCATATGTGTGTGTTTATACACAGACGAACAGACGCGCGCGCGAGGATGGGCACACAGACAGACACAGGGACAGGCACAGACACGCACAAGCACACACAGACACACACAGACACACACACACACAGACACACACACACAGACACACACACACACAGACACACACACACACACACACACACACAACTACACACAAACAATAAACAACAGCAATCGCTCACAAACAAACAAACACGTTCTCAGACGAGGCAAACACAACCACACATAAACCTACCCGTGTGTTTGCACCATCCATCACCGTCGTGCACAAGGAGAACTTCCACCCAATGAGCTCTGCATGTTGCATCTGCACCTCCACGCTGACGAGGGCGGGCCATGAGGGCGGCCGGAGGAGAATTACATGTTTACCTTTCACGGGCGTCAGCTGAGGATACCCAAGAGGCGGCTGCTGGGTGGTGGTGGGAAGGGGGGGTTGAGGTGGAGGTGGTGGGTGGGTGTGTGGGTGGGTGTCTGGGTGGGTGGGTGGATGGGTGGGTCCATGGGTGGTTGGGTGGTTGGTGGTGGTGGAGGAGGAAGAGGAAGAGGAAGAGGAAGAGGAAGGTGAAGAAGATGAGAACGGGTGTGGGGGGTGGAGGAGAATGACGGGCGATTTAGATAACATAACACGATAACAAAGTGGGATTTCTCTTTTACCTTTTTAATGAATACTGTTTATGTATGTGATTTTAGTAAGGTAGTGGAATCATGATTTTCCTCAAGGTCTATTTAAAAAAAAAGGGAATAATGATAATAGATTAAGTGCCATGCGTTCCTAATTTGATAGAATTGAGAATTGAGTAAATGATTAGATAGAATAATTGTTTTATGATTTTGTAGGACATTTGTAGGTCATTGTCGATCGTAGCATTGTCATCACTGAAACAATTAATTTATTCACTGGAGGAAGCATAAAGTAAAGGCAGGAGTGAGGGTAATAATAATGGTACGATTATACTACTAATGATAAGGATAAGGACAGTAATGATGTTAATAACAATGATAATAGTATCAATAACAATAACTGCTACTACTACTAATAAGGAAAACAATGATAATGATAATAATAATAATGAGGATGACCCTAGGACTAAAATTTAAAAATCCCTCCCATGTAAAAAAGTGCCTTAATGGCCCTTAACATCAATTTCAACTTTCTTCTTCCTCCCTCTTTCCGTCCCCCTACCCCCCTCCCCCTGCCCGCCCACCTCCCCCCTCCCCCTCCCTCTCTCCCCCTCATTTCCCACCGTCATCACTATCGAGATTATCACCATCATCAAAATTAAGAGATGAAAAGATCCGGTCGCGCGGAACCCTAGAGGGAAAACTCAACTTCCTCTCAACTTCACCTTAGTCCGCTAATGAAGTTAGAGAAGTTGAACCTTTCAGTCGTGGACGGGCGGAGGCAGTGGGGGGGGGGGCAGTTGTCAGCGAATCTGTCTCGAAAAAGTTTGGAGAACTAGTATTTGCCGCGGTCTCAACGAGCTTATAAGATCCCAGGGCGACTATCAAATCTTTCATAAAGTTTTTATTTTCTTTTTCTTTCTTTGTTTCTTTTCCTGATTTTTTTCCTTCTCTGTCTTTCTTTCCCTTTCAGATTTTAATTTTTCTTAATTTTCTTTCTTTCCCTTTCTGAGTTTTTTTTTTTCTTTACCTTTCTGATTTTTACCTTTCTATCTTTCTTTTCTTTTTTCATTTTTGTTTTTTTCTTGTTTCTTTCTTTTCCTTTCTGGGTTTTATCTTTCTTTCTCTCTTTTTTATATTTCTTTTCCTTCGCTCTCCTCGAATTTTTTTTGTGTGTGAAGAAGTCTTGTTCGAGTTGGGAATATTTTCAGTAAAAATAGGGCTTTTTTATTTCCCATTTTCTTCCTTTTGCTTTTATTGTGTTTATGGTATTCTTCACAAAATCTCCTTTCTTGTTTTTGTCACTCTTTTATCGCCTTTCCGGTCAGTTATTCTGTTTTTACCTCCTACTCCGTTTTTCTTGCCATTCATTGTTTGTGGAATTTTGTTCTAAAGTCAGTTCTATGCGACTGAATATTTAGATTTTTAATATATATATATATATATGTATATATATATATATATATATATATATATATATATATATATATATATTTATATATATATTTATATATTATTATTATTATTATTATTATTATTATTATTATTATTATTGATTATTGATTATTTTACGCTTTTGATTTTCGTAACATATCTTTCCTTCTTTTCATATGTGCGATAGTCCTCGAATTGTTTTATGACTAAACTATCTTCCCTATTTTCTGATAGTATGTTTTCGACCAATTAACCCAAACCCGACGGGCATGGCATATACGCATATGCCCTACCCACTGTGAGTTTGCTTTATTAATTGTTTTTACACATAGATGGCTCCACTTGTACTGAGTCACCAGTGAGCCAATTATGAGTACTACTTGTCTCATCTGTTTACCTTTTTCTTTGATTTTCGAAAATATCATATGCTATCTTATATTGCTGTTGCTAATATGTCAGTAATATTATAGTAATTATAATGTCTATAATAAAAATAACACCGTCGGTATTGATAGCATTAGTTAAAAAAAAAATCCCGCAAATTCAAGGAAAGGTGAAATAAGGTAAAGTCACAAGGTCTACTAATTTACTTCTTTGTGGCTAAGCACTTGCAGTGCTATGTATGTGCAGAGCCATTTCACAAAAGATTCTAAAATGAGCACAGCCTTTTTCCGGTGACATCAGTGACTTTTGTAACATAGCCCTTTATATTATAAGTAACCTATTTGAAATACCGTTTTCGTTTCTGACCGGATTTAATGCTACCATAATGCCAGCCACATAACCCAAGCCACCGTTGTCATTATCAGTAACTCTACCACCATTAGAAGGATCAAGATTTACTAAATTCATATCACTCCTAAAACAAATAATAAAAAACACTGAATGATATACGAGTTTAAACAAACAAAACTTTCTTCATAAAAAGTCAAAGAGTTCCATGGTATATTGGCTGTGGCCGGAGGCGATCTAGGGCTGCCAAATATTACCCTCTTTTCCATTTGGGGTCGGGAGGGGCGGCAGGAGGGGTAGGGGGGGGGAGGACGGTAAAAATATTCCTTCTCGTCCGCTAATTAGTACAGGTACTTAAAAAAATGGGCTTCATTTGGTCTGCTTTGAATACTGAAGAGCTGTTATTGATCTGGTTTTACCTTTAATTAGGTCTGACAACGGGAATAGTTGCGGCTAAAGTTTCGAAGCTGAGACGTGTGCGCCTTGGATGCACACACGCGCGGCAGTACACGCACGTTATACACACACTGTAACGTAATGTAATTATTTACAGATGCATTATGGAAGAGGAATATTCTTCTCCGCCTAAAAGCAATTGCAAGAAAATACCAAGTAGATCCCTGCCTCGTTGCACCCCTCCCCCTCCTGGTACGTAGCCCTCCCCCCTCCCCCCGGCTCGTACCACCCTCCTCTCATCCCCAACGCTTGTAACCTCCCCCCCCCCCACCCTCGGGTCGCACCTCCGTCCTCACTCCCTCTACGCTTGCACCCCCCCTCCCTCGGATCGTATTCCCTCCTCTCCCCCCTCCAATGCTCACGCCCCTTTCCCCCCATGCTTGTAGCCTCCCCCTCCTCGTCCTCCAATGCTTACGCCCCCGTCCCCCCATGGTCGCATCCACCCCTCCCCCAAATGGTAGACCCCCCTCCCTCTCAATGCTCCCTTCCCCCTCCCCTGCTCACGACCTCCCCCCCTTCCCCCTCCCCTGCTCACGACCTCCCCCCTTCCTCTCCCTCCCCTGCTCACGACCCCCCCCCCTTCCTCCCCCTCCTGTTTCCACCCTTATGGTTCCTGAGATGCACTTACCTCCGGAGGCGCCACTTGGAGGGCTTTGGGAAGAGTATTTGTGTCTCCATTTGAGGTGAAGGGGGGAGGGGGGGAGGGGAAGGGGAGAAGTAGGGGAGAGAGAAAAGTAAGGGAGAAATAAGGAAGGAAAGGAGGAAGAGAGGGAAAATAAGTACTTGTGTCTCCATTTGAGGTGGAGGGAGGGAGAAGGGGGGAGGGGGAGAAAGAAGGCAAGAAAATTGTGAAAAAGGAGGAGGGAGAAGAGAGGAAGTGGTAAAGAAGCGAAGAAAGAAGGGGAGAAAGAGAAAGGGAAAGAAATAAAGCATGAAAAAAAGAGGCAGAATGAACTAATTAACGAATGAATAAAGGAAGGAAGGAATGAAGAAAAGAAAAGAAAGAAGCAGGGAATGAATGAAGGAAGAGAACGTTGACAAAAAAAAAAAAAAAAAAAGAATTAGCCAAATCAACCGAGGGACGTTCCCTTCCCCCCCTTCCCCTCCACCCCACCCCACCCCCTCCACCCTTCCATCCATCCATCCTCCACAAACACACGAACACATTTCCCTTACAACAAGCACCAAGATTAAATTCATGAGGTAGAGCACGGCCAGCGCACACTTTAAGGGAAAGAGGGAAGATAAAATTCCCGTTTCATGACGCTGATGGAGACGAAGCCGAAGTCAGTGGAATAAAAAACGAATTTTCCTTCTGAACGTTGAGGGAGGGATGAGGAGGCAGCGAGACCGAAGCATTTGCCGGAGGAAGGAGAGGGGGAGGGGGAGGGAGGGAGAGAGGGAGGGAGAGAGAGGAGGAGAGAGAGAGAGAGAGAGAGAGAGAAGAGAGAGAGAGAGAAAGAGAGAGAGAGAGAAAGAGAGAGAGAGAAGAGAGAGAGAGAGAGAGAGAGAGAGAGAGAGAGAGAGAGAGAGAGAGAGAGAGAAGGAGAGAGAGAGAGGAGAGAGAGAGAGAGAGAGAGAGAGAGAGAGAGAGAGGGAGAGAGAAGGAAAGGAAAGGAAAGGAAAGGATAAGGGAGGAAATGATGCGAGGAGGATATACTCCTTGAGTGAGGATTTTTGTAGACATCTATCTGTCTATCTGATTCTGTGTCTGTCTATCTGTCTCCCCCCCCATTCTCTCTCTCTCTCTCTCTCTCTCTCTCTCTCTCTCCTTTCTTTCCTTTCCTTTTTCTTACTCTTTTTCTCTCACTTTCTTTCAATATATCTATCTGTGTGTCTATCTATCTGTGTCTGTCTGTTTGTCTGTCCGTTTGTCTGCCTGTCTATCTGTCTAACTGTATGTGTGAGAGAGAGAGAGAGAGAGAGAGAGAGAGAGAGAGAGAGAGAGAGAGAGAGAGAGAGAGAGAGAGAGAGAGAGAGAGAGAGAGAGACAGAGAGAGAGAGAATGCCAGAATGTGAAAGTGTGAAAGTATGAGAGTGCGAGACTGTGAGTTCATGTCTGAGCTTGTGTGTGCAAGAAAGGAGGAGAGAGAAAGCGAGAGAGGATGCAAGAGGATGAAAGCAAGGGAGCAGAAGGGAAATTTTAAAAAATCGTTAGGTTCTGAAGATTGAAATAGATTTTTCACTTCGGTCAAAAGCCTCCTATGAAGAGTTTTAATATATATCTTCTTTTTTTTTTATTGTTATTTCCTTTCTCGTTCTTTGCTTTTTAAATGAAAGCAGCTTCCCTCTTGAACGACTGCGAAATATGTATAAGATTTCTTCTAAATCGCCTCTAAATCTAAGGAAAGGGGGTAGCTTAGAGTCTAGAACATCCTGATAATTTTGTTTCTGACCAACCTTCCACTTATTTTGGAATTTTGGATCGGAAAAAGTAAAAGAAAAAAAAATATATGGCCATCGGATTCTTGTGACCAATTCTACCATTTATTCGATTAATCTCAGTCTATGATTACGGTTACATGATAGTTTGTTTTACTCTTTGATTGTTAAAATAACATGCATGTGAAAATAACCTATAGCAAATTAGGTTTTACTTTAGTCATCCCCCCAAAAAGAAGAAACAAAAAATGGGAAAAAAAGAAAATGAAAACGGAACGAGAGAAGAACCGAGTAAATAAAGTTTTCCATTTTCTCCGCTTCTGTGAAACGAATGAACACTCTATTCACTATATTTTCTCTCTATTGCATTTTCTTCTCCGCATCCCGTTTCCTTTTCACCGCTTCATAATTCTGTCGAACACAGGTCCCGTAGGTGGGGGGAGGAGAGGGAGAGAGAGGAAGGGAGGGAGATCGAAAGTGAGGGTGGAGAGTGAGAGTGAGAGTGAGGGTAAGGGTAAGGGTGAGAGAGTGAATGTGAGTGAATGAGTGAGTGAGTGAGGGAGGGTGAAGAGTGAGAGTGAATGTGAATAAGTGAATATGAGTGAGAGTGAATGTGCGTGAGAGTGAGAGCAAGAGTAAGAGTGAGAGTGAGTGAATTAGTGAGTGAGTGAGGCAGAGAGAGAGAGAGAGACAGAAAGACACACACACACACAGAGCGAGAGACACACACACACAGAGCGAGAGACAGAGAGAGAGAGAGAGAGAGAGAGAGAGAGAGAGAGAGAGAGAGTGACAGAGAGAGCGAGAGAGACAGAGAGCGAGAGAGACAGAGACAGAGAGAGAGAAAGTGAAAGAGTAACATTCATACACACAGACAAACAGAAACAAATCCTGAATCTCTGGAGACCCTAACATCTATACCATTTGTCACCGTTCTGCCATCACTTTAGCCATTGTTCGAAGATCCCATACTACTGCAATAAGCTCTGCAACACTACTGCAATAGCCTTGCAATTAACGCAACCACCAGAAGACGCAGTCATAAGTCACCCCAATCCTTCAATACGAAAAGCCTCTGATTCTACTCATAACGCAACTACAGGATCAAATCCCATATTGTTCCTTAGGAATGGGATTAAATGGCTTTCTTGGAAGTGAGGACATACTGCTCTTAACACTAGAATGCTCTTGTATAATCCGATAATGCGTTCGTGTTATGAAAAACAAAAAGCTTTTGCTCGATTATCCATAGTTATTCGATTATTAGGTTTTCGCTGAAAAAAAAGGTTGGTGAAGATCATTTTTATTTTTTGTTTTTTAATATTATTATTTTTTCTTTCGGATGAAATGGGTTTGTTAGTTGATGATTATTATGTTATTATTCTAAATCTCTGGCTGTCTGTCAATCAGTCTGTTTGAGTGCGTATCTGTCTGTCTAAATAGATCTCTTCAGGTACGAGTATCTACATCTATCTGTTCGTCTCCCTCTCCCTCTCCCTCTCCCTCTCACCCTTCTTCCACCCTCCCTCCCTCTCCCTCTCCATCTCTCCCTCTCCCTCTCCCTCTCCCTCTCCCTCTCCCTCTCCCTCTCCCTCACCCACCTACCCTCCCTTCCATCCTCTCCCTCTCTCCCCACCACCTATGTGTGTGCGTGCGAGGACGACTGCGATGTTAAAAAAAAAAAAAAAAAAAAAAAAAAAAAAAACACTTTAATCCCAACTTTATTACTCTATTATATTAATGACTTTCCAACCGGCTAAAAACTTGCATATCTTTATTTCGAAAGAAACTTTCGATTCGCAGTCCCCATTTTTTTTTTTTTTTTTTTTTTTTTTTTTTTTTGCAAAAGCATTTTATTCTGCACATCAATGAATATCAAAATACAAGAGGATTTCATTTTTCTTTCGATCACATTTTACGATGAAAAAGTATTTTTATATGCCGACTGATATTGTTAGTTTATTTATTTGATTCCCCCCCCCCCCCCAGTTTTGATCTTTCTTTATATATTCGTTTCTGTAAAATAGATGCATGATTTTGATGATTCTTTTTATCTTATCTTTTTTAATTTTCATTATTCTTATTATCATTATTTTGTACTTTTGAATTAAACAAACGTCCCAGACAACCGATTATTATAAACACTCCATTATAACAATTCAGAGAAATACAATAAACAGTAATAATAACAACTTTGATGAAACCAACAACTACCATTCGTACCGCAGTTATTATTTCTACTATTACTGGTAAGGTTATTGCAACATTAACAGCAATATTGCTAAAAGTATTAATGAAAGCAATAACAGGAGCAACATCAGGAACGTTACTATTGTGGCTTCTGTTAATGGCAATGGTTATGATTATGATGATAAAAGTAGTATTGATAATAGTGATGATGGAGAAGATGAAGATGATAACGGTGACAGTAATCCTGATATTATTAATCATAATGAAAATAATACATACAATTAGCATCAAATTGACATCAAGGGCCCCTTTCACCTTGACTTTGACATCAAGGCGCGCTTTCACCTTTCGCTCGCATCCTAGAGCCTGATTTCGTAAAACCAAAATTACGAAACCACATCCAATCCGAAAACAAAGACGCCTCACCCGCCTTCACGCTTATCCGATCCTTCCACGCTGTCTTCGCAAAGTGTGTGTTCCAGCGTGAGGGCCGCGTCTCAGGGAGGCCAAGGGAGGCCATAACCCCCGCTCGCCTCCTGCAGAAGGGGTGAACGAAGACGACCCGAGAACGAACAGGAAGCACCTAATCCAATCAGTTCTATGGCCTTTCGAATGCCTTTTTTTTCCTTCTTTTTTTGTGGCTCACCCCCCCCCTCCCCCTCCTTCCTCCTAACACCCCTCCCGCATCCTCGATAGTTACACCTTCAGCAAGTCTATGGCGGAAAGAAGTTGATTTGACATGAGCTTTCGGACGAGTTGTGTGCCAATGGCGTGAGGACGGCCTCTGCTGCGGTTCCTATTCCGATATCTCCCAAGCGACCTATTCCTCTTCTTTGTCTTCTTCTTCTTCTTCCTCTTCTTCTTTTCTTCTTCTTTTTTCCTCTTTTTTTTTCTCTTTTTTCTTCTCATTTTTTTTCTTTTTCTTATCTTCTTTTTCTTTACTTGCTTTTCTTTTTCTTCTTCTTCTTCTTTCTTCTTCTTTCTCTTCTTCTTCTTCTTTTTCTTTTTCTTCTTTTTATTCCTCTTCCTCTTTTTCCTCCTCCTCCTCCTCCTCCTCCTCTTCCTCTTCCTCCTCCTCTTCCTCTTCCTCTTCCTCTTCCTCTTCCTCTTCCTCTTCCTCTTCCTCCTCCTCCTCCTCCTCCTCCTCCTCCTCCTCCTCCTCCTCCTCCTCCTCCTCCTCTTCCTCTTCCTCCACCTCCTCCTTCGTCTCATTTCCGTATATCGATTTCGAACTTCGGTTAATTCAATGGGATTAGGAGTCTCGCGTTTCTAATATGGCTAATTTCGCTATGGGAAACGGAATTGGTTATAATATATGACATTGGG
>NC_051388.1:55902816-55907816 GCF_015228065.2 Penaeus monodon | reverse complement strand
TATATATTGTCGCACCATTTTTTTTTTCTAATACCAGACGCGCTGTCGATTTTAAATGCATTGGGAAATACACACAAGTACACGTGTATTACAGAGAGGGCTGGGGGAGAGAGAGAGAGGACAGATCACATAAATGTGTTTATGAGGGAAATCAGGCTTCTCTTCTAGATAAGTTGAAAGTCAGGATTCCAAATGTTCGGAATTACATTGGTTTGGATATTACCTTTTCTTTTTCCTCGCTTTTCGTTTATTGTTCTCTTTCCTTTGCTCTTTAATTATGTCTCTCACTCTCTCTTTAATTCTGTTTACATATATATAAGACATAAAGATATGTATTTATTCATCAATTTATATATTTACATTAGTCGAATTATTAAACATATGTATAAACACACACACACACACACACACACACACACACACACACACACACACACACACACACACACACACATACACACATACACACACATACACACACACACACACACACACACACACACACACACATACACACACATACACACACATACACACACACAAACACACACAAACACACACACACACACACACACACACACACACACACAAAGAAAGGAAGGAAGAAAGAGATTGTGTAAATATCTGTGCGTGTATGCATAAGAACAGCAAAAAGTACTCTACATTACAATCCCAGAATAATGGAGATATTTCTACTCGGCGGTGGAGACTTCCTTTACGAAAAGTATATTGACTTTATCGAATTCTGTCTGCGAAAGTTTACGTAATCCGCTTTAATTCGACTTAGCCCAGGCCGAATTTAAACTGATGAAGTCATTACGCCTTTAGACCTTTCCGTTTCCCTGTTACACGCACCCGTTACTAGACTTGTATTCGAACAAACTTTCGAAACGAGAAAGATAATGAGAAAGAAGAGACTCGAGTGTGGGAGGGAAGCGATAAGATACACATGGCGGCGAGGAGAGAGAAAAAGAGGGAACAGGCAAAGGGCGATAGGAGAGAGAGAAGAAGGTGAGGTGAAATTCAGACACAGAGGGAGACGCAGAGGGAAAGGAGAGTGAATAGGATTAGGAGAAGAATGGGGATAAAGGGAGAGGAGGAAGGGAGAGAAATACCTAAATAGATCAGGAAACAGAGGAGAGTGAGAGAGAAAGGGAGAGAAATAGAAAGAGAAGGAAGAAAGGAAGGAAATGAATTTATAAAAATCTTCAATAGAAGAAAGCCACCCCCCCCCTCAAAAAAAGAGCATAGACGCTCAGTCGTAGAGAACAAAAGCTCCAGCGCGTAGAAGATATATACACAAAATGACTTTGTTTCTCCGAATACGACCAGGTAACCCAAACGGAAGCAACTTTTCTGAACTTTGCTTAGGAGAAGATACGCAGCCAAACGTTTTTTTTTTTTCTCTTTCTCTTTTTTTTTTAGCCTCCCCTCCAAAAGGCTAGCTTGATCCTAAATCTTATTACGGTTCACAGCCTTCTGGCAAAGGACGGCAAGGGTCATCTTTGCCTTCGTCGCCTGAGCGTGGGGAGGCATTTTCTGCCCTCCGGCCCTGATGGACAAGGCAGTTCTTGGATCTAGCGTGAAAATGGAAGCTGTCGTCTGACTGTTTTTATCATCCGCACATGACAAGGACAGAAAGTGTTTTCCCGTCTATATGAAAACAAAAATGGCTGTAGTGGAGGCGGCGCGCATTCCGTTGAGGATTCTTCATCGGTTGCGAGAGCACAAGCTGTGAGAAAGTGGCTGCCAGGAGAGGCGTGGAGGGCGAAGGAGGGAAAGGAGGAGGGAGACAAGGCTTAGGCGAAAGAGGAAGTGTTCAAGGAAAGTGAGAAACGCATCGATATTTTTTAGATCTTGTTTTATATATGTATATATATATGTATATAAATGTATATAAATGTGTATAAATGTGCATATATGTGTATATGAATGTATGTAAATGTATATATGTATATACATGTATAGAAGAAAAAAATATGTATATATATATGTATATCACATACATACATATACATACATATACATACATATACACATACATACACATACACAAACACACACACACACACACACACACACACACACACACACACACACACACACACACACACACACACACACACACACACACACACACACACACATAGAGAGAGAGAGAATACTTATATTCCTTCCATCTATACACATCTTTCCTCCTTTCTCCTTTCATTCTAAATGCTCCTTTTCGTATCGAACGCTGGACCACTCACTCATAGTAATATAACTGTCACCAATCCTCGGCAGCAGATATAAACCTTTTCCACGCTCGGGATATCCATCTGTCTCACTCACTGATTACATCCACCGTCTGACGCTCAGCCAAATTCTGGAACTGTTGTGAACTGTGATATGATGATCTGTTCATTATAGAGGGGGCTGGGGGAGAGAGAGGGAGGAGGACAGATCAAATAAATGTGGTTTATAAGGGAAATCAGGCTTCTGTTCTATATAGGTTGAGAGTCAGGATTCCAAATGTTCGGAATTACATTGGTTTGGATATTTCATTTTCTTTCTCCTCGCTTTTCATTTATTTTTCTCTTTCCTTTGCTTTTCAATTATGTATCTAACTCTCTCTTTAACTCTGTATACATATATATAAGATATAAAGATATGTATTTATTCATCAATTTATATATTTACATTAGTCGAATTATTAAATATATGTATAAAAGCACACACACACACACACACACACACACACACACACACACACACACACACACACACACACACACACACACACACACACACACACACACGTACGTATGCATTTGTACGTGAAAAGAAACCTTAGCTGCAATGATGCTAACCGATGACACTTATCAGGAGGCTATGAATATTCTCCTTAGTTTGTAACAGCAATTTACGTCAGGATAACAGGAATACCATCTCGCACCCATGTTAGGAAGAGAAAAAAAATGCTGTATTTCATGTTGATGTGATGACCTTGGAAATTCGGAAATAACAACGTAATTTCCGGGAAAAGTGACAAAAGCACCAACAAAGTCGTTTCGTAAATCTTCCATCTAAATGAGCTAGCGAGAGAGCCCGGGTAACGAGGCTTTTCCGAACTTTTGATGAGGATCGTTTACAAATTAAAAGGGGGGGGGGAGTGATAGCGAAAGAGAGCGAGTGTTGTTTTATGTTATTCTTCTGTACAAATAGCTGATTCATTTGTGACAGAGGGATACGCACAACGCACAGATACAAATGCCTGCGCACGGACACACACACACACACACACACACACACACACACACACACACACACACACACACACACACACACACACACACACACACACACACACACACACACACACACACACACACACACATACACATACACATACACATACACATACACATACACATACACATACACACATACACACATACACACATACACACGCACACACATTAAGAAATGTACAGAAAAAAAAACGTTGGGTGAATAGGAAGAGGATAATAGTATGAAGGAAGTGAAGAAGGAACAAAGGGGGAGAAAGAGGAGGAAATTTAAAAAAAAGGAGAAAGATAGAAGAAAAATGTAGAATAAAGGGGAAAAAAGAGATGAAAAATGAAAAGGAGGACGAACATTAAAAATTAAAAAAAAAGTAAGAAGAACGAAAGGAGATGGAGAAAGAGGAAGAATATCAGATAGAAGTGAGTGAAAGAAGACGAAGAAAAGGAGAAGAAAGGGGATGAATATCAAGGAGGAGGAACAAGGGAAATGTATATATAAAAGAAAGAAAAGAAAAAAAAGGAAAAGGCATTTGACGAATAAGGAGGAGGAGAGACTAATAATAAGGATTTGAGAAGTGACGCCTAAGTATCATCGGGGCATTATAACTTCTTGACACTTTGAATCCAGCCATTTCTACAGACTTCCGCTACGATTCTACCCAAAGAGTAGATCTAATTAAATCCAATATCCTATCCCCCCCACTCCCGCCCCCTCAAAAAAAAAAAAAAAAGTTTGGTTTCTAAAAAAGAAAAAGAAAAAGAAATGGTGTCCGGTTTCTACAAAAAAACATGGTACCCGGTTTCTAAAAAAAAAAAAAAAAAAAAAAAAAAGTGTCGTGTTTCTACTTTGTGAACAAATAGGTGATTACGTGAACAAAATACCATTACCTTTATTTGCTCTACTAAATTAATTTGATTTAATTTGTGTTGAGCAAAATTAATCACGTCGTTACCGTAATGATCATGTCTAATTAACCTACAAATGGTCTTATAGGATATCAATGTGTTGTTACGGCGGGGATGTCAATGCCTTTCATTACCTTTAAATATTTTTAATGGTGTTTGATTACCATGATCATTTTAATCCCTCTTAATAAATATTTTAATTTTCAGTAAATTCAGTGGTAGGTCAGATATTTTATAATTTTCTGGTATATTTGATGATTATTTCCGTTTTGGAAAGAATGTCGTGGAATATACGCTTTTACGCACTTCCTTTTTTTTTTTTTTTTTTTTTTTTTTTTTTTTTTTTTTTTGGGGGGGGGGGAGCCATAAAGCATTTTTTTTGTTTGTTTGTTTGTTTGTGGTTTCATATATCTATACGTATGCGTCTGTCGAAACAGAAGTGTGTTTAGATCATTCGATATACTTTGTATGATTATATATCCTTTGATTTTTCCCCTCCCGTCGAGCAAAAACAAAACAAAACGAAAAGTCATGAATTAGAATAGATGACGAATGATGGCAATGATGAGAAAAATAATAGGAATGAAAAAAAAAATAGTTTTAAAAACTCTTATAGTTAACTAAGGTATGCTAAATATAGCCTGACTTCTTATTGTATAGAGATTATTTTTATAAAGTCATTTATACAGGCCGTTGATGGTTATGATATCAAACACTTACAATAATAAACAGAGAGAGAGAGAGAGAGAGAGAGAGAGAGAGAGAGAGAGAGAGAGAGCAATAATAAACAGAGAGAGACAGAGAGAG
>NC_051388.1:55897816-55900316 GCF_015228065.2 Penaeus monodon | reverse complement strand
TTGTGGTAGGAAAAGGGAAGACGGGGATAGGGTAATAGGGGGATCTAGAACAAATATGGATGGGATCCTCTCAGACTTATGGATATGAGGATTTAGGTAAGGGTACAATGTATGTTAAGAGTGTGTGTCCGCGTGTGTGTGTGTTGATGAAGTATTTACTGTTCATACATACAAACATATATGTATGTCAACACATAAACGCATACATACATGGGTATAAATATACACACACATGGTATGTATATAAATAAATAGATATATAAGTAAATCAGGTACAACGTGTGGGAATGGCATATATATACATGTGTGTGTGTGTGTGTGTGTGTGTGTGTGTGTGTGTGTGTGTGTGTGTGTGTGTGTGTGTGTGTGTGTGTGTGTGTTTGTACGTAAATATGTACGTATGTACGTGAATATGTATATATGCATTTGTACGTATGCATTTTGTATGTATGTATATGTTCGAATATTTGTACATACATATGTACGCATGCATATTTGTCTTTATGTATATTTCCATGTATGCGCGTGTGCAACTCGGGTATGAGATGATCTCCTGGCTCTTTCTCGCTAGGTGCTCCATCACATGCAGGTCATCACAAAATTCCCAATGACGACGTTTGAGCGGGTGATGAGCGGATGGCGAGCCTTGTGGCCAGCGGCCAATAGGTGACG
Source organism: Penaeus monodon (assembly GCF_015228065.2). Classification (NCBI taxonomy): domain Eukaryota; kingdom Metazoa; phylum Arthropoda; class Malacostraca; order Decapoda; family Penaeidae; genus Penaeus; species Penaeus monodon. The sequence continues at coordinate 55,899,644 of NC_051388.1, read as the reverse complement.
GGCGGTTGGAGAGCGGGTGGCAGCTGATAGCGAGCGGGTAGCGAGCGGTCGGAGAGCGGTTGGCGAGCGGGTGGTCAGCGGATTCCGAGCGGGTGGTAAGCGGTTGGAGAGCGGGTGGAGACGGGTAGCGAGCGGGTAGCGAGCGGACTCCAAGCGGGTAGTGAGCAGATTCCGAGCGGACTCCAAGCGGGTAGCGAGCAGATTCCGAGCGGGTAGGAAGCGGGTGGCAAGCGGATTCCGAGCGGGTTGCGAGCGGTTGGAGAGCGGGTGGCCAGCGGATTCCGAGCGGATGGCTAGCTTTTGTCGCGTCGTGATCTTAGCAGCCCCGTAAGCCTCCGAGAGACTGCGGGAGGAGTAATCATCACACAAGGCCCGTTCTTCGGCGACCGCCCGTGACGTAACAGGATCAAGAGATCGGCCCGTCATCGCTAACGAGTCTTAAGGGCATTCGCTTTTAATCCCTCCCGGCCATGAATCGTTGGGCGCAGAGGTGATGGAGGATGGGGGGGGGGATGGGGGGGATTGATGCCCCAGAGGATACGAGGGGGAAGCGGGGGGGGGGGGTTATATTCGAGTTCTAATTTGAAAACTACTTCTCCGTTTTTGTTTCTGTTTCTTTCATGTATTCTGTTTTTCGTTCAAGGTCCGGGAAGGAACAGAATGGCCATTAACTGGAAAACTACGATTGGCCGAGTCTGTTTTGAGAAAGAAATGATATAGTCGGTTAAATGTTTGTCGGTCTTGAAAATACTAAACGCATGTAATCATATATGGTAAGTGTCAGCTGATTATAATAATAATAATGATATTGATAATGGTAATAATAATAATGAGTGATCATGATAATGATAATAATGATGATGATGATAATGATAATGATAATGATGATGATGATGATGATGATGATGATGATGATAATGATAGGTTAATGATATGGTTATTTTCATAATAATAATAATAATAATAATAATAATAATAATTATTATTATTATTATTACCATTATTATTATTATCATTACTATTATTATCATTATTATTAGTTTCTTCATATTTCTCGGCCTAGAAAGATAGTCAGCTGATTACAATCACTAAAGGACAAGCAAGTGGGTCAATGTGAATAAAAAAAAAAAAAAAATACTTTGCCGACCCATAAACCTATAATAATATTGCCCCAATTAAAATCGAATCCTCTTATGGAAGCTGCAATTGCAAAGTATCAAACGAGCAAAACAAGTCAGTGATGGTAAAGGTGTTATGACATGTTTATATTTCGTTGGGTCATTCGTGGGGAGAGAGAAAAAAAAATGTAGGTGGGATGTAGATGGAAATTGTGCAAACAAAGCCACAGATGTTTGTATTTATTTCTATAAGTGTTTGTGCTTATAATTATTTTTGATATTTTCTAGTCATATTCATATTTTTGGATATTTATATTCATAATCGTGTCTGTCTGATTATCTTTCTATCTATATCTGCCTATTACTCTATCTGTCTATCCACATATCTGTCTCTGTCTACTTATCTATTATCTGTCTATGCTTCTATCTATTTATCTATCTATCTATCAACTAATCACTCTATTTATCTATCAATCAATCAATCATTCAATCTATTTATCTCTCTATCTATCTACGTACCTACCTACTTCAGTATGTATGTGTATACGTGTGTGTGTGTGTGTGTGTGTGTGTGTGTGTGTGTGTGTGTGTGTGTGTGTGTGTGTGTGTGTGTGTAAAATCCATACAGATCATGTGACCAGCAAAACACAGCCTACCGAGGAACCACACAAACCGCTGGAGCAAATGATGGCTTCCTCTCGACCATCAAG
>NC_051388.1:55870316-55877816 GCF_015228065.2 Penaeus monodon | reverse complement strand
GAGGATGAATAAGTAAACTATAAGTGGGTAAGTTTAGTACAGTTTATAGAAATTCATATTAGTTTCCTTAAACGTTATTTCCGTGAAAAGTATAGCATAGAAAAGATGGGAACATTGGGATTAATCTCTGTCGTAGATGAGACTGGCAGATTGGACATTGTAGAACTTTCCCATACCGGTTTAATTAACCCTTTTAGTAGACTTAATAAGCTGTATGGTAATCACGAGTACTATTCCGGAATAAGATTAATCTTGGCTCCTCAGAAATGTAGTTCTCGTCAGGAAAGGGACACCAGATTATGCGATAAACGGTTTCTGATATGATCCCCGGGAGGAAGTTGGGGGCCCTAAATTAACCAGAGGTAATCCCCACTTTGAAAAGTTTTAGTATAGGATCTACATTCATTAACTGTGGTATTGTCAACATTAATTATCCCATGCTGTGTCCCTTTTTTTTCGTTATCGTTGCGGTGGATATCTTATGTTATAGTTAGAAACCTTTTGTTAGAATTACCAGACTTTTTAAATGCGTATATTTTTGCATGCTGCGTTTTATTAAAAGCCTGTAAAAACAGGTACACTCTTGCAACATTATTGCCAAACACGGCCTTGCAACACGTCTTTGCACATCAGAAGAAGCTCACAAAACACACTCAACATACACACAGCAGAGGAAGAAGGGAAAGGAAAAAGAGAGTTGTGTAGAGAGAAAACAAGAAACATAAAAAAAGGAGAGAGAGAAAGAGAGAGGGAGAGAGGGAGAGGAGGTGGAGGGGGAGGGAAGGAGGGGGGAAGGGGAGGGAGAGGAAACTCGCAGGTGCCAAAGGAAAGATTTGCAGTTCACACAGACCCTTTTGTTATGTATCTTCACTAAAAAAAATCTTAAAATGCTCGATTTAAGAGGATAAAGAAAACGTTTTCTTGGTAAATCTCTTTCTCTGGTCTTTATGCAGACTTTACATATAAATATATAAAGACTGTATGTATGTATGTATGCATGCATGTATGTAGATATGTGTGTGTGAGTGAGTGTGTGTGTGTGTTTGTGTGTATGTGTGTGTGTGTGTGTGTGTGTGTGTGTATGTGTATGTGTATGTGTGTGTGTGTGTATGCATCCATATATATATATGTATACACACAGACACATACAAATATATATATATATATATATATATATATATATATATATATATATATATATATATATATATATATTTAAGTAATCTTCAGTACTCCGCAAGTTAGCATTATCATCAAATATTTAGGCACCCATATACCCTTAACAAAAATCTTACGCGGTCTTCCAATACCGGTGATACGCCTGCATTTCCGAAAGCCTCCAAGTATCTTATTGGGTAATATATTAAGGAAAGACTAGAGAAGACCCTCTTTTTTCCTCTATTTTTTTTTTTCTTTTCTAACGAAAGCGATAGATCCTCCTTGAGTGGTTCGTAATATTGAGATTTTTGTTCTTTTATTCATAGTAAGAAGTATTATACTTAAAAAAAAAGGAAAAAAAAATCGACATTATCATTTCAAAGTAGTCTCGGATCAGGAATTTGTTTTTTCTTACGTCATAGTCGATAGGCTTTTGTTTAAGAAAATTTTTAAGGCTAAGGAGATCAGTGATAGTATATTTTGTACTTATTTTATCCCTTTTTTTTATTATATTTTTTCTTTTATTTTATTTTATTTTATTTTATTTTATTTTATTTTATTTTATTTTAGTTTATTTTATTATTATTATTTTTTTTTATTAATTTATTTTTTATTTATTCATTTATTTATTTATTTTTATTCTATTCTATTCTATTCTATTCTATTCTATTCTATCCTATTATATTTCATTTTATCTTATTTATTTTATTCTTTTTCTTTTTAATTATTTTATTTAATTTCATTTCATTATTTATTTATTTATTTATTTATTTATTTTTTACTTTCCTAGCTTGTTTCGAGAATAATGCATGATTATTATATAACTAACTCTTTTTGAGAGTAAAGACTGGAAGGAGTTATTATTATTATAATAATAATTATTATTATTGTTGTTATTATTATTATTATTATTATTATTATTATTATTATTATTATTATTATTATTATTATCGTTATTATTTTTATTATTATTATTATTATCATTATTATTATTATTATTATTATTATTATTATTATTATTATTATTATTATTATTATCATTATTATTTCATATATATATAGTCTTGTATGAGTGACAATTATTGTCCGAAAAAATTAAATAAAGGAGAAGAACTAATAAAAAAGTAAAAGAAACGAAGAAAGAAGGAAAAAGGAAGACGAGGAAGAAAAGGAAAAGGAGAAAAAAAGAAAAATAAGAAAAATGAGAAAAATAAGAAAAAGAAGAAGATGAAGGAGATGAAGGAGGAGATGGAGAAGAAGATGAAGAAGATGATGAAGATGAAGATGATGATGAAGATGAAGATGATGAAGATGATGATGATAATGATGATGATAAAGATGAAGACGAAAATGAAAATGAACAAAACAAAATATACGCATATACAGATTTCTTTGCATTCCTCTCCTTGTGTCGCATTTCTCAAAATCCGCAGCGAAAGAACCGGCCGCGTTCGGTTGTCATACGTAACGAACAGTGCAACGAAGCAGAAATTACCCTTCTACGTCATTTACCGCAGCGAGAGAGAGTGTCATGCCATTAAAGGATTATAAATGTGTGTCTTTCTTTCCCTGCCATGATAAAAGAGCACGCTTTTTTTTCTTTTTTTTTTATAAACCTCGTAAAAGAAGAGACATTTTTGAATAAAAAGAAGTTTTTTTCTTTCTTTTATCTATTTTTATTGATTTAATTCTTTATTTATTTATTTATTTATTTATTTTATCTCTTCAGATTGATAAACCCTGTAAAAATGTGGTTTAAAAGGAACATTTTTTAATACAGGGAAGAACAGAAATATATTTGATATTGTTTGAGCTTAATGGCTTGTTATCTTTGTCACTTTTGTATTTTATACTTTTTATTAGTATCTACTGTAGATTGATAAGCCTCATAAAACGCTTGTGAAGAAAGAAAAGAAAATATAGGTTAGGGAATATTTTTATCTGCATTTGTTTGTTCGAGTATATAGCCTGTTATCTATGACACTCTCTCCTTTTATACTGTTTTCTTTTTTTTATTTATCTTCGGTGTTCTACTGAGATTGATAAGCCTCAGAAACACGCGGGGCACGGAGACATTCTAGAAGAATATCCGTGAAGAAAAAAACTCGCTAGTATCTTAGTTTGTTTTGTGTGTCACTTTTCTCTGTGTCTCTTCTCTGTCTATCCATCTCTGTCTCTTTCTCTCTCTCTCTCTCTCTCTCTCTCTCTCTCTCTCTCTCTCTCTCTCTCTCTCTCTCTCTCTCTCTCTCTCTCTCCTCTCTCCTCTCTCTCCTCTCTCTCTCTCTCTCTCTCTCTCTCTCTCTCTCTCTCTCTCTCTCTCTCTCTCTCTCTCTCTCTCTCTCTCTCCATGTGATTGTATATGTGTTTGTTTACTTGTTGGATACATGTTTGGATGTATGTGTGTGTAGATGTGTATGCATATTCCACTCGCACACACACACACACACACACACACACACACACACACACACACACACACACACACACACACACACACCACACACACACACGCGCGCGCGCGCGCGCAAACGCACACGCACACGCACACGCAAACGCACACGCACACGCACATGCACACGCACACGTACACACACACACAGAAAGAAAAGAAGAAAGACGAACTATTTTATTCTAAATATAGTATCTATAATTACACCAAATGCATCTTGTCAGCTTGAATGAAAAGCAAAGATAATTTGCATATACTCTTCAGAGATTATTAGAGACTCTTTCGTACAATAAGTGATCCGACCTTGACTATTACAAAGCACGAGACGAAATATATGAATAAAATATTTTCTTTTTACGGATTCAAGGTGTCAAAATCCAGCCTCAGAGTCTGTGATTAGACTTGAGGTTTCATAAAGCTTAAATAAACCTCGACATTAATATCATTTTCGGTCTTCTTTGAAATGTCAACTGGAAGATGATTAGCGTCGTAATTTGTGGAATTATCATCGTCGTTTCAAACATAATGATTATTTGTTGTAATTTTCCAGGCACGATTTTTTTTTGTTTCTTTAATTTTCATGTGATTATCCTAGGGGGAGAAAAATTATCCAGAAAATCCTCCTGAATCGTTAATTGGGATTCGAGATAGAGATTTACGCAGTCGCAGCAGCACGGAAGTTTCTTCATAACTTCGCCCGAAAAGAAACTTCACAAGAGAGAAAATACAGCGAGGCTAATGAGTCTGAACGCGAAGAATTTCACGACTTTAATTATCAAAAATCCCCGCGTAAAAAGGCGTCATTAGTTGATGAGTAAACACCCCTGGCAAACAAATAATACAAGAAAAGTGTGATTCCAGCATAAATATAGCAAAACAGCTAAGTCTGGGGTTCTCAACTTGGGGGGGGTGGGGGGTGTCCACGACTCGGGGGGGGGGGGGCAACGGAGGGATTTTAGAGGAAGGGGGGAGGGGTAAGATTCGGGGAGAGAGGGGGAGGGAGGAGGGGGGGAACGTGTCCAGATTATGTTGAGAATCTGAATTTAACAAAATGTTTGTCAATGATTTTATCTAGAGATTCATATGAATTTTTCTCCCAAAGCAAATTTAAAGTGAGACTAACGTTGTACAGTAATCGCTATCCCTTAAATGAAATAAGTTCTGCAGATCATGTAAATCTATCAAAATACAAAATGAGGGTAATTGTAAACCTTAAAGTAGGATTTTTTTTCTGTATCTGTATTTTATTTTCCAACGTTATTTGTGAAAAAGGTTGAGACCCACTGAGCGCCGCCTTTTGTGGCCCGCTTGATTGCAAAATGTTGCCACTAGCGATCAAATGAGATCTGTAAATACTTGATTAAATACTGTGTTTATACATTTATATATGTTGCTATCTGTCTACATGTATATAAGCATTTCTGTTTAACTATCGATCTGTTTGGGTAGATATACATACATATATATATATATATATATATATATATATATATATATATATATATAGATAGATAGATAGATAGATAGATAGATAGATAGATAGTTATATATATATATAGATATGTGTGTGTGTGTGTGTGTGTGTGTGTGTGTGTGTGTGTGTGTGTGTGTGTGTGTGTGTGTGTGTGTGTGTGTGTGTGTGTGTACATGCATGTGTAATATGTGTATGTTGAAACTACCTTCTTTCCTTAATAAATAATAAAAAAATGGTCATTATAAAAAGAGAAATATAATAAATATTATTACAAATACTAACACATCAGATCAAAGTATATTACTCTCCTTTCACTGCTTTCCAGGGGCTCAGGCCTGGGGAAAAAAAGAAAAAAAATCGCCAATCCATTTCTAACTTTGCCTTCGTGAATACAACTCCCTGTGCCCTTTATTTCACTCCATTTATATGCATTGTGTGTGTGTGTGTGTTTGTTTGTGTGTATGTGTATGTTTGTTTGTGTGTGTGTGTTTGCTTGTTTGTGTTTGCTTGTTTGTGTTTGTGTGTGTTTGTGTGTATGTTTGTTTATGTGTGTGTTTATGTTTGTTTGTGTGTGTGTTTGCATGTTTGTGTGTGTGTGTTTGCGTGTGTGAATATTTGTGTGTTTGCGCGTGCGTGTGGTCTAGTGTCAGATATAGCAATATGGCAATTACCAGGTTTTATTAGTAATTAATATTGATTATTGCTTCCTCTGTGAGCATTTGCCTGTGAAATGATGCACGGAGAATGTGTCGCTCAGATTGTACCCAGGGTATTTTTGAAATGGGTAATTTTCATCTGGAATCAGTACAGTATTTCTATTTTTAATTGCGTCTGTCTACTTCGTTTACATTGCCACACACACACACGCACGCACACACACACACACACACACACACACACACACACACACACACACACACACACACACACACACACACGCACAGATATATATATATGTATATGTATGTATATGTATATATATATGTATATATATATATATATACTATATGTATATATATATATATATATATATATATATATATATAGTAAGTACAGCGTATTTGCATATGATATATATTAGCATATTTGTATGATATCAAAAATCCTATATCTTATTGCCCTTTACTATCCAGCTCCTGTTCAATCTAAAAATATACAAGACTCACTGAAATAAATTTAATATGAAATTCATGGCGGCTTTTATCGCCTCCTAATTGCAATATGTGAAAATGTTTGCGGAATATCATTATTAACATTTCATCATTTCAAGTAAAAAGTGATTCAACATGATTACTTGTTATAAATCAATATTCGTGTTGTAAAAATCTCCCGAGTGTTATCCAAACAGGACTCCGCTGTCCTTGTTTCAGCTGCTGTTCAGAAAAAGAGGTTATTATGAAGGATCGAGTATTTTGCTTGTGTTATGTACGTATGCGTGTCTTTCTAATCCCTCCACAGGTTTGTTAACTTTTATCGATTATATGTGTGTATATATCTATATATATATACATATTTCTACTTGTACCATCGACAACCCGCAAATATCATTGATGTTGTCGCTCAGTCTTGTCTTCGGTTTGCCTCTTCTTCTGTTTCCTATCACCATCCCTGTCAGCAATTTTTTCTCAATACTTTTACTTCTCATCACATGACCAATAAACTTTAGTTTCCTTTTGTTCAAGATGTCCAACAGCCAGTCTTTACAATCTATTTTTCTCAGCACTTCATCATTCGTTTTTTTCTCTGCCCAGTTAATACATAGTAATATATATATATATGTATATATATATATATATATATATATATATATATATATATATATATATACATAGAGAGAGAGAGAGAGAGAGAGAGAGAGAGAGAGAGAGAGAGAGAGAGAGAGAGAGAGAGAGAGAGAGAGAGAGAGAGAGAGAGCGCCAGACAGATAAATAAACAAACAGGTAGGAAGTAAAGAAGGAACTCTTCTGACTAGGCACCAGACACCTCTTCCCCACCCCACCCACACCCACACCCACACACAAACAGTAGTAATCTCCGGAAGATGCGTCACAGACAGCTTGGCACTCTACCCGCTGTTGACTCCCGTAAGTTCTGGCTCCCAGGCGATAATTTCTTCTGAGGAGTTTTCCCTTTTCAGACGGAGAAATGTTTAGCTCTTCTGTTTCCAAGCCATTAGAGGAAGCGGTCATCACGAGGTGCGAGGCCATTGTTTTCTCTCCTCCCCTCTCCTTCCCCCATCCCCCCCATTCTCTCCCCCCCTCTGTCCAGTACCCTTCCCCCCAAACCCCCTCTTCTATTCCGGTCGTCCCTGATCTGGGTTAACTTTTTTTTTTTTTTTTTTTTTTTTTTTTTTTTTGGGTCTTTGTAAGAATATTATATTTATATATATAATATACACACACACATACATACATATATA
>NC_051388.1:55857816-55862816 GCF_015228065.2 Penaeus monodon | reverse complement strand
CAACATGATTATCACCATCATTATCATCATTATTTTTATTATCATCCTTATTACAGGGATTATTAATATCATTGCTTTTATTACTATCATTATAATTACCATCATCATCATTATTATTGTTGTTATTAATTTTAGTTCATATGAGATAATATACATGGAAGTAATATATCTGCGACTCATGAGTTTAATCCACATGTTTTATAATAAAGTAAATTCTGTTATACATTACAAAAGTTATATACATTATTATCAGGATACACTGAAATGTATATATATTTGCATGCACGTTGTATAAATCTATTTAATATCCAGCTGCTTCTTTCTTCGAACATGCTAAATATTATCGTACAATGTTGGAGGAAAATAGTTCAGTTTCAGTTCAAATTCAGCTGAGCTCGCGTGTTCATCAAATACTGTGGTTTCTGGTAAAAAAAAAGAAAAAAAAAAAAAAGAGAGAGAGAGAGAGAGAGAGAGAGAGAGAGAGAGAGAGAGAGAGAGAGAGAGAGAGAGAGAGAGAGAGAGAGAAGGAAAAAAGGACATGATGTTAATCCATAAAATTTCGGTCAGATAAGGAAATAATGAGGAAAAATTAACCACTATTCTTATGATGAGCTGGTTATTTTAATGATGGCTTATGCACATTCTTATGATGGGATTTTCTTGTACGTAGTTCATATGTGACATCAGTAGTTGGGTACTATACTTTACCTCTAAAATAGTTAAGACTATTTAATATTATTCTTATTTTGTTTCACACAGCTATACACGTACAATATTTAATCTTACACAATTCCATTTGTTAATTTCACTGTAAATGGGAATGGTAGGAAAATGATGATGAAGATGAAGATTATAACAATAATATTAACCAACAACAATAACAAAACCGTATCCATAACACGGAAATAGGAAACAAGAATTGAAGATAACGCTAACCATAATGCACGTGTTCCCCGGTGGCCCTAAGGAGGCTGTGTGAACCTCCCTCTGCACTGGAGATGAAGAGTTGCTAATGAATGGTTATGTAAGGCCAGCGCTTAAGGGGAGATATAATCCTGCTGTGAACTTTATCCTTGTTTCCACTCCAAGGGCAAAGGAAGGCAGAATATTTTGGATTATCGGCGAGTTAGGTTGGATGATACGAGATGCTGAAATCGTGTTGGTTGTATATTGCACGGTTTGGGTTGCTTTTGGTGGACATTTTTTGTCGCAAAGTTTAGGTTTTTATGGTAACTTTGTTTCAGGGTCGTTGATTACTGTTGATAGGTGTGTTTGTGTTTGTGTTTGTATATGTGTGTGCGTGCGTGTGTGTGTGTTTTTATATGTTTATTTGAGTGTGTGCGCGTGTGCGTGTATATGTGTATGTGTGCGTGTGTGTGTGCGTGTGCGTGTGCGTGTGCGTGTGCGAGTGAATATGTGTTTTGAAAAGAATAAAATAAAAAATAAAACATTAACATCATCCTGTTGCATTTAAGAGGCCGTTGCACCAAAGCATAAAAACGGACGCGATAAGCCTAAGATGCGGCCGAGAAAACCCGTCATCTTTAACACACTTCTTCAGAGCCAGATCCACGACGCATAATTCACCGCGATCTGAATGCAGCTTCAAGGGGGCGTGTCCCAGATCTGTGGAGCGTTAGTGGGGTGGGGGTGGGGGTGGGTGGGGGCTGGGTGGGTGTGACATGAATGCGTAGGAACCACTGGGGCAGCGGGAGGAGGGGGGGGGGTGATATTTATAAAAAAAATTTATCTTGTTTTATTTTTTATTTATTTTTGGTGAGCTTACCCTTGGGCACTTGATAAAGGGGATAGGGTCAGTGACGCTCGATAAAAAAAAAAAAAAAAAAAAAAAAAAAAAAAAAAAAAAAAAAAAAATCGTAAAATAAGTAGATAAACAGATTATGGATGCGTGGTTAATTTTATAATCTGTACCCAGGAGAGACTTTTTTCCAATGTACACTTAAATCACTCGAATTAATCAACAAGAGGTACTATTTATTTATTTCGGTTAATGTTGTGTGATTTTAAGAATTTTTGTACAGGTGAAAAAAGTACTCGGTTGAATTCAGATAAGTAAACATATGTTTATTTTTTTCATGAAGCCCAAAAGTGTAGGGGAGACCCTTTTGGGATATGGAATTACGGTCTAAAATGTTATATAAAGTGTTATATATATATATATATATATATATATATATATATATATATATATATACATATATATATATATATATATATATACATATATATATATATACATATATATATATATATATATATATATATATATATATATATATATATATATATATTTTTTTTTTTTTTTTTTTTTTTTTTTTTTTTTTTTTTTTTTTTACGTGAATTTGTAAGTGTACGTAACTGAGATCCCGATTTAAAGTGAATTTGTAAGTGTACGTAACCGAGATCCCGATTAATTAAGAAGAAGAAATATCACATATATAAGCTAGGAAGTGGTAAAGCTAAATCCGTTTTATAATCTCTGACAACACACGCAGCGGAAATTTGATCTTCATTCTAACTTCCTCTCTTGAGCAAAAATTTTCAAACGAAACAACTATTCTTTTTCACGTGGGGACGCGAGCAACGGGGATAACTTAAATCACAGACACATCCAACTTCAGAAGGTCAAATGTTGCGTATCAATATCCAGCGAGCAAGCCGGTTATCCAGCAGATAAATATCACCAACAGGGATATCTAGGAGGATGAAATAGTCATGGGAATGCTCCAACAGCGGACGATCTCCAGGGAGTTAATGTATTATTTTGAGCAAGCCAAATCAGATAACTTTTTTTTTTTTTTTTTTGCGGGAACGAGGTAAAAAGTTTACCCTCATTTGACATTCTGGACTCGACTTGCTGCCGTTTGTAATGGTAGGACAAAACCCTGAACTAAGACTGTAAAGTTTTGAGTCTTTTATGCTATTTTTGATTTGACTTTATATTCATATTAGTAAGTTTGTTTATTTATAGGTTGTATAGATTGGCACATGTGTTTAGGTGTTCACGCATGGATACATACGTACGGACTTAAAACCACGTCTGTATACGCACGCTCGCACACACACACACACACACACACACACACACACACACACACACACACACACACACACACACACACACACACACACACACACACAAACGCAGAAACAATAACAAAAGCAAAAAAGCAAACACACGCATAAAAAACACACTCACTTACCACAAACAGTTTCCTATGGCTTTAAAAAAATAAAATCCACTGATTTGCCACAGTCGAGCAGGCACAGAGGCGAGCGGAAGGGCCCATTGACTTCTTGTTGATGTGGCCTTCAGCGTCCGGCCGGCAGTGCTCAGCTTGCCTCTCCCTGTTGCAAAGAATTCGTGGACTGCCGGCTTCGTCTTGTTAGAGGCGCTTAAATCGATTTCAGGATTTCCCTTCAACGCCCGCACTGAAGCCTGTTGTGTTCGCGCCGTTTGGATCTTGCGGGTTATGCCGACGGGAATGGTCGATTTGGGCTAGGGCATAGGTGTTAGGTGTTAGGTTGGTGATGGTTTGATGTTGAGTAGGTTTTATGTTTTTGATTAGGATAGGTTTTGGTAATTTTGAATATAGAGTTTGGCTTTTATCTTCTTTCATTTAAAGATAAACTTCAACTAATATAAAAATCATACTGAAGCACACGTCGATATACAGAGGGCAATTACCAGGGTCTTTCTCCAGCCCTATCGTCAGACATATGTAAAGGATAACCACCAATACAAAGTGACATTTCTTCGCGTCTCAGGGGACAGAATAACCCCAGCACAGCCCCGACATAGCCCCACCACAGCCCCATCACTTAACAAAGGCGTGTTTGTCCCGCCGCAGAGTTCATCCCGGCTGCGAGGTCGGCGAGCAGAACAGCTCGCAAGTCCCTAAGAGGTTATCCCTTTCCGAGCATTATGTGTTATTCTCGACCAAGCGATCGGATCTCTTTGTATGAGCAGCTCGTCGGAACCACCTGGTTGCCGTTCAAGCGAGAACACAGCGGCACGTGCGGGCAACTTTGTCGGATTGAAGCGGTACAACTTCCCGCTGCGGAAAGCGAGCGGCAACTTGGCTAACTTGTTAACAACACGTAGACTGCTGTTCTGAACTGTCTAAATGGAACGTTCGCAATAGCGGCTTTGAGCAAAGATAGCCTTTACTTGAAAAAACAAACAAACAAAAAGTAAGGTAGAGAAAATGTTTAGACTTTGGTTCCAGAACAAAGAAAATGGTTTGTCAGCTATGTAGCTTAGACTCCTCTCTCTCTCTCTCTCTCTCTCTCTCTCTCTCTCTCTCTCTCTCTCTCTCTCTCTCTCTCTCTCTCTCTCTCTCTCTCTCTCTCTCTCCTTTGATAACCTGACAAGGCTTCTTCAGGTCTTACGGGTCTGCCAGAGCTGTCAGCTCTTTCGCGAATCAGTGCCTGGTTGAGCTCATGAATTGATTATGAGCGTGGAAGGAGACACAGCGAAAGTGTTAAAAAGTAACTAAAACGCTTATTATATATGAATACATCTGTGCAAGGGATCCGCGTGTTGTTGACAGGTCAGAATAAAATTTAGTGTTTGTTAGCTACCTTGGCAAATAGTGGGCGAAGAATACAGCTGTATTGTTTTGGCAGAAATGGGCATTGGGAAATATATGGTGTCCCTACAAACAAGGCAAAAAAAGAAGAAAAAAAGAGAGAAACAGAAAGAGAGAGAGAAAGAGAAAGAGAAAGAGAAAGAGAAAGGGAAAGAGAGAAAGAGAAAGAGAGTTATTTAAATCCAGTATAAAGATTCAAAGGAGACAAATGTAGTTGGGTTTCACAAGTGTCAATGGAATGGAACCTTGCAACATAACAAGAGAGGGTTATGGATAATAGCATAGTTTTTCAAAATGGATGTTACACCAATGTAATCATTTTTAGCTTCCCCAGAAACAAATAAAAATGCAGAATTTAATATTAAAAATGTGTGTTAAACTTTGCGA
>NC_051388.1:55825316-55830316 GCF_015228065.2 Penaeus monodon | reverse complement strand
GGTAACGGGTGATGGTGATGGTGTATTCATGGTAATAGTAATAGTGCTAGTAATCATGGTGGTGGTAATGATAATAGGTAATGATAATGATGGAAAATGAAAATGATGACAATAGCAATAATGAAAATAAAAACAGTAATAGTAATAATGACCATAATGACAATAACAGTAACATCAACAGTAATAATGATAATAATGGTAATAATGATAGTAATGGTAATGATAATACTAATAATGATAATATTTATAATGATAATAATAATAATGATAAAGATACTGATAAAAAAAACTAAAATAATTATAATAAAGATAAACCTAATAATGATAATGATAAAGATAATGATAATGGTGATGATGCTGCTACTGGTAATGGTAAAGGTAATAACAAAGACAAACAACAATAAACAACAACAAAAAGCAATGTTTCAAAGTAAAGAAACAAGAACCAAAGAATTCACTGTACACACTCAAATAATAACGATAATATAAGTCTTTGTATGGCAGAAACGTCACTTTTCATCTTCCATTTATTTGAGCAGGTAAGAAAACCCATGCCGCTTTTTCTCCGTATTTGCATATCCAGTATCAGAAAAATTATGCAAATCAGTCAAACCCTAAATTCCATACACTTTACTGACAAGTTTTCTCGCCTCAGTATTTTAGTTTTTTTTATTATAATTATTTTATTCATTTATTGTTAGAACATTTCACGCTTTTTATACAAATGCTATATTGATTTTCTTTTTCTTTTAACAAACGCTAGATTGAAGATTTTAAAAAAATAACAAATGCTAGATTGAAAGCTTTTCTTCGGCTGGCATGAGGAAAACATAATGGAAATAGGCAAGAACTGAGCTGAGAATAACACGTGTGGACACAAGAGAGCGAATGTGTGTACTTTGTTAACAGAAATTGTTTGCCTTTATCTTCTCTTTCGGCGAACGTTGATTATATATAATAACATTTGAAATTATTTCTTTCTTAGCCCCTTTTCTTTTTTTTTCCTAATTCACCGAGCGGAGGAAACACTCTCATGCAACCCCTCGCTGGAAACAAAGTAGGACCTTTTAGCCTGTAAACTCGACCGCCGAATTAACAAGTCACCCCTAAAATCTCGCTCCCGTTTTCTTTTCCAAGATGGCGGGCGCTGTACGTTTACCGAAAGGGATGGTCGCGTCTTGGCGAGCGAAAACATTACCTTGCTGTTTCCAACTTTTTTTTTTCTTGTATAATCGTCTTATGTCCAAGACGAAAAGGTGCTTTTCAATGCTCTTCGGTGATTCGGGGCCGGGGGATAAGGGAGGAGGGGGAGGGGGATAGAGGAGGAGGGGGAGGGGGGATAGGGGAAGGCAAAGAAAAGGGGAATAGGGGAGGAGGGGTAGGGGGGGGGGATGGGAAGGAGGAGAAGGGGGAGAGGGGAGAGTAAGAGATGAAGGGGGGAGAGGGGAAGGGGGGATGGAGTAAGAGTAGAGGGGAATAGGGAGGGGCAAGGGGTGATGGGTAGGGAGCGATGGCGAGGGGGAGGGGGAGTGATGGGGAAGGGGAAAGGGTAGGGAGCAATAGCGAGGGGCAGGGAGCAAGGTACGAGGGGGGGCAAAGAGGAGGACAAGAGGCGAGGGGTGAGGGATAGGGGGAAATAGCGAGGGGCAGTAGGAAGAGGGAAGAGGCTAGGGGTAAAGGGTAGGGGGGAGGGGGCAGTGGGGAAGCGGGGAGGGCGAGGGAGGAAGGGTAAGGGGGGGGCAATGAGGAGGAGGAGGGGGGGGGGAGGGGCAAGCTTTTCTGTGCTTCTCCTTTCTCTCTTTCTCTCTCTTTCGTTTTCGCTTTAGTTTCGTCTCTGGTCATCGTGTTCTTTTTTTTTGTTTGTTTGTTTATTCGTTTTTTTATTTGCCTTTTTACTTATCTTTGTTTCATTGGCGCTGTTCCAAATCCTCTAATTATCACCCAGTTCTACTCTTCTTTCATTCGTTTTGCAGTTTCGCTTTATGTCATGTTTATCCATCGTGTTACGTATTTATTCATTAATAGTTTCTTTTATTATTATTACTATTATTATTTTTACTATTATTATCATTGTTATTGTTATTGACATTGTCATTGTCATTGTCATAGTTATCATCATCATCATCATCATCATCATCATCATCATCATCATCATCATCATCATCATCATCATCATCATCATTATCATCATCATCATCATCATCATCATCATCATCATCATCATCATCATCATCATCATCATCATCATCATCATCATCATCATCATCATCATCACCATCACCATCACCATCACCATCACCATCATCATCATTCATTAATAGTTATTTTTTATTCATTACTACAGTAACTTTTTATTATTATTATTATTATTATTATTATTATTATTTTTTTTTTTTTTTTGGGGGTGTGAGAAGGGATCTCGTTAATCGGTGACTGTTATTAATCCTCTCATTAAAGCTCAATTCAGTCCACCGTCTCGGCTCCTTCTCATTATCGCGTCTTTCTTCCGGGAATTCGTCTTTTGCGCTATCTCATCAACTCGCTTCTTTATCCTTAAATATAGCGTGTTAAAACAAAAGGAAGAAGGAGAAGGAAAAAAATTAAAGAATATGGTATGAACTATACTTGAAGGAATGTTAAAAAAAAAAAAAAAAAAAAAAAAAAAAAAAAAAAAAATATATATATATATATATATATATATATATATATATATATATATATATATATATATATATATATGTATATTTATATATTTGTCTGTTTCTCCCTCATTCGCTACACCTACTTGACATCCATTTCCGTCTCTTCCTTTTTTCAACTATTTTTTTTCGTGTCTGTCTTAATTTTTTTTTTTTTTTTGGTCTCTGTCTTTCTTCTATATCTTTTTTTTTTTTTTTTTTCTTTTTTTTAATCTTTCTTTCTCTCTCTCTCTCTCTCTCTCTCTTTCTCTTTCTCTCTCTCTCTCTTTTGTTTTCTTTCTGTCTGCCACCCCCGCTCTCTCTCTCTCTCTCTATCTTTCGTCTTTCTCTGCCTCAGCCTCTTCTCGTTCTCTCTTTTCAGACATACTCTTTTGGGATATTCCTTACTGTTTCATTCTGTTATTCTCTTCATTCCCCTTATTTTCCCGACTGTTTCGTCAGCAGCAGAAAATGTCCCTTTAGTCTAGTTAATTGTCCCCAACGATCTCATTTACCTGTGTATATCTCATTTCAAATACTTTTATATTGTATCTAATCAGTCTTCCATGCATACCTAATTTATACCGTTAAACATCAAAGGCATCTATTGAATACAAAATTGCACTTATTTTTTTTTATTTTTTATTTTTAGCAGAATCTATGGGCTAATCATGATATTACAATTTTTTATGTCTTAATACATAGGTTGGTTCTGAGTTATTTTCACCTGGATATTACAGAGTAGGACAAGATTTATTTTTTCCCGTTGTTGATTCTGCATGTTGGGTGAATAAGGATAAGTTGCATAATTGGCTAGATCTCTAACGAGTTTGTGATATTAGGTTCATTCACTACATGGGTATTACGTAATGCAAAGGAAAAGGAAGGAAGAATGGACAAAATCAAGCACACACATACACGCTTCTGTGTATGTTTACACACACACACAAACACAAACACACACAAACAAACAAACAAACACACGCGCACACACACACACACACACACACACACACACACACACACACACACACACACACACACACACACACACACACACACACACACACACACAAACACACACACACACACACTGGTTTAAGTATCCTCGAAGAAGGATCCTAAAACGACAAGGAATTATTTCAGATGTTGCAATGTGCTCAACTCTGACACCAGAAGCCTAACATATAGTGAGAAGCAATGCTCTCTCTCCCTCGTCAAATGGCAGCGCTACACCCATTCCCGAGACGAAGTTCACATATACTGGACATTAAAGACGTTTACAGACGCGGCAACGTCTCGCACTACTATAGTTCCTGCATTAGTTTTAAGATCACTTTCTCGCTGAGTGGATGAGGCGGTCGTGCCATCACTTTTATAGCGAAGCGGATAGGCCAATTACACTTTAATTTCCAACTGGATCGGAATTCCATCGTTTGCACTCGTTGGTCGGAGCCTTTAGCTGGCAGCCCCCCTCCCCCGGTATTGTACATAAGGCGTAGACACAGTTTGTCTCCCCCCAGCGCGTGTTCGATGTTCTAATTGCCTGTGGACTAATGAGGGGGTCATGGCCTTTCCCAAAGGGTTATTGATGGTTTAATTGCATCTTCCCTGATTGTCGGGTGGGCGCAGTTCTTCACTGGGTATTCTTTCCCTTCTTGGCGTCCGCACGGAAGGGTTTCATGTCGCTGGGTCACGCGTTTCGAATCTTAATTATACGTGAGGGTTAGTGTTTATCTCAGGGTCTGTGACCTTGGCGGAGGTGGAAGGGTCAGGTCAGGGGATACACACACGTGAGAAATATTAGGCTTTGATCAAACCTTTGGATTGTGATTCTGGCATCGTAAAACTGATCAGGGTCGGAAAAAGGTCAGTGATTTCATTACCTGATGGCACCGAGGCAGCAAAATTCACGCAACGGAGTTTGATAGACTATGCAATATCTCTTGTCTAATTGGGGTTCCGAGTTCCACGCGATATCCTCGGCCAAAAGATTCTGATTTTAGCGGTACCGGTCACGGAATTCGTCTGTAAATGAGTTCTGACATAAGCTACTGGGGTAAAATAGCTGCCAAAGATACCCTGAGGTTTATTTGGACATGGACGCAACTTTCACTTTTAACGGTTGGTTTAGTAGTATCTAGCAAGAATTTGTTTTTCTTAATATATATCTGTTATTTATTTAACAATATATTACTCCATTATTATCTATTATTATTACCATTATAATTATGATTATTATTGTTATTATTATTATCATTATCATTATTATGATCCTTATTAGTATTGTTATTGTTATTGGTATCATCATCATCATTATTG
>NC_051388.1:55805316-55807816 GCF_015228065.2 Penaeus monodon | reverse complement strand
GAAATTCTTTCTCAATTCTCTCTCTCTCTCTCTCTCTCTCTCTCTCTCTCTCTCTCTCTCTTCTCTCTCTCTCTCTCTCTCTCTCTCTCTCTCTCTCTCTCTCTCTCTCTCTCTCTCTCTCTCTCTCTCTCTCTCTCTCTCTCTCTCTCTCTCTCTCTCTCTCTCTCTCTCTCTCTCTCTCTCTAGTCCGTGCGCTTCCCCTGGATATCCGTTCATTATTTATCATCACAAAATAAGGAGATTGCCCAACACCCTATCTGATTAAGGAAATTACCCACGGGCTTAGTACATGATATTTTCCCCCAGCGTTCAAGACTCAAAATATCTGAAAATTCTTATATATGTTGGTCCAAGATTTTGGATGCAAGCAGGCAGGCTGGCAGGTAGGTAGGTAGGAAGATAGGCAGGCAGGCAGGCAGGCAGGCAGGCAGGCAGGCAGGTAAGCAAATAGGTTGGTAGGCAGGCAGGCAGGCAGGCAGGCAGGCAGGTAAGCAAATAGGTTGGTAGGCAGGCAGGCAGGCAGGCAGGCAGGCAGGTAGGCAGGCAGGTAAGCAAATAGGTTGGTAGGCAGATACGTAGGCAGGCAGGCAATTCAGCCAATTATCTATGTATCTATCCATCGATCAATCACTCCATCAGTCCAACCATCCGCGTATCTAACTATCTACCTACCTACTTACCTATCTATCTACCTGTCCATCTATCCAACCATCTCTCTCTCTTTCTCTCTCTCTCTCTCTCTCTCTCTCTCTCTCTCTCTCTCTCTCTCTCTCTCTCTCTCTCTCTCTCTCTCTCTCTCTCTCTCTCTCTCTCTTATCTATTTATTACCCCACCCATCCCACCCAAACCCGTTTGTGGCCCGATGCTCACCACTCTGACAATGCAGATTGAAACACTCGATCTCTGGCTGTGTTTTCGGCCTGGCGCAGGTGGGACATCGAGTGGGCAACACCGCCACCTGCAGCATGATTTGCATACGTGTTGTGGGAAAGCATTTCGGATATCATGTATTATCCGCAGTGCATGCAATCGAAGGCTTGTCTGTGCAGTTGATTTAGACTGCATGCACTGGAGGTTAGCCTTGGATCACACTGGGCTGTCTGCTGTTGGGGCTTTTGTCGAACTCTTGTTGTGTGTGTGTGTGTGTGTGTGTGTGTGTGTGTGTGTGTGTGTGTGTGTGTGTGTGTGTGTGTGTGTGTGTGTGTGTGTGTGTGTGTGTGTGTTTGTACACAAACGATTTGAGGTACTATTTAAATCTTACTGATATACTAACACGGGAATTAATATGAAATTTACAAGAGATATATGAAAATCATAATATCTTATCAGTGGCAGAAAGTTTTAGATTTTATAACGGAATAAGAACGAGTAAGTCTCAACTGGCAATATAAATGTGAATTTAGGTAATAACAATAAACTTTTAGGCCCATTACGGGGTGTAATTAACTTTATGGAATATGTTGTATCAAACTCCTACTGCCTTTCGTGAAATTACACGCACACACACACACACACACTCACTCACTCACTCACTCACTCACTCACACACTCACTCACTCACTCACTCACTCACTCACTCACTCACTCACTCACTCACTCTCACACTCACACTCACATTCACACATACACATACACATACACATACACATACACATACACATACACATACACACACACACACACACACACACACACACACACACACACACACACACACACACACACACACACACACACACACACACACACACACACGCACACACACGCGCACATACACACACAATAAAGTATGAGGTGCTGCTTAAATTTTATTGAAACACTGACACGGGAATATTAAGAGCGACACATGAATTCCACAGAACCGCGGTTCATGCATAAATACCGAACCTTTAAGAACCGACGTAATGTTATGAGAGCCAGGCTTACGTCGGCAACTTTCATTAAATGTTTCGGAATGGCATGAAATATTGGGGACCATTTTTACCTTTATTTATTTGCCTGACCACGTGATTCATGCTAAGATGAAGTAGCCGAGTTACTCATCGAGATGTCTTCTCTTCAAAGGTAATATTCACCTTCTTATCTCGAAGAAATAGAGATGGTAAGAACCCGGTAAACTCTCGCTGCCTCTTCCTCTCACAGGCTGTCTAACATGAAAGCTCTTGACCCCATTCCAGTGTTCTTTAAAACCCCATTCACTTGATCTTATTCCAGCCCCTCGCATTCTCTCATTCTTTGGTCTTTTTCATTATCTGAGATACGGTTTGCAACCCCCTCCTCCCCTCTGCTCTTCCCCTTCCCCCTCCTCCTTAACCTCCCCCCCCCCTGATACCTTATCCTTTGATCTGTCTTTAAACTTCTGGAAGAAATTAAGTGGATTGAACTTTCTTCATGTCTGCGAAGCCTGCGGCCTCTTGTCTACTTCATCAAAGGGTGATTTTTTTTTAAAGATTACCTATGCGTTTTTTTCTAGATGGTAAGGATCCTTCTGTGGGTATAC
>NC_051388.1:55785316-55795316 GCF_015228065.2 Penaeus monodon | reverse complement strand
GGTGCGAGGGGAAGTTTAGAGTAAAAGTAGAGAAAGGGAGGAGAGATGGACATAGGAGATAGGGAAGGGAGAAAGGGAGGAGAAAGGTAGGAGATTTAAAGCTGAGAGGAAAGGGGAGAGGAAGGCAAGGGGAAGTAGACACAGGGAATGCGGAGATAAAAAACAAGAAAAAAAAAAGACAAAGGGGAATTTGATAGGAAAAGGCGAAGAGGGAAAGAGAAGCGGACATAGAAAATTAAGTTAGGAGGAGGAAGAGGTCGAAGATAAAATAGGAGGGGAGGGAGGGAGGGAGGGAGGGAGGGAGGGAGGGGGAGAAAGGGAAAGTTGAGAACCGGAACGGATGTTGTGCTGATAAAGGAAATGGAGAAGAGAGGAGAAAGAACGCAATGGAGAGGATAATCTCCCTTCCTTCACCGCAAGTTGGGTGACGAAAAGTCGGATAATCGATACGAGGTCGACCTACCTGACTGACCCAAGGTGGAGGAGGAGAGGAGGGGAGGGGTGTTGTCGAGAGAGGGGGGGGGGTTAAGGAGTGGGGAAGAAGAGGAGGAGGGAATGAGGAGGGGGTGGGAGGAGGAGATAGAGTGAGGGGAAGAGGTGGGGGGTACCGGTGAGGGGGGGATAGGTAGTGATGTGAAGGGTAGAGAATGGGGTGGGAGGAGGAGGAGGAGGAGGAGGAGAAGGTTGCTAAAGGGATAAGAGGATAGGGGGGGGTAGGAATAGGGACGGGAGGGAGGAGAGAGAGAGAGAGAGAGAGAGAGAGAGAGAGAGAGAGAGAAAGGGAAAGAGAAAGAGATAAAGAGATAAAAAGAGGAAGCGAGAAAGAGATAAAGAGATAAAGAGATAAAGAGAGAAAGAGATAAAGCGAGAGAAAGAGAGAAAGGAGAAAGAGAGAAAGGAGAAAGAGAGAAAGAAAGAGAGAAAGAGAGAAAGCGAGAAAGAGATAAAAAGAGAAAGCGAGAAAGAGATAAAAAGAGAAAGCGAAAAAAGATAAAAAGAGAAAGGGAGAAAGAGAGAGAGAAAGAGAGAAAGAGAGGGAGAGGGAGGAAGGGGTGGGTGCAGAAGGCCAGAGTGGGGCATGGGAAATTCTCGAGGCTCGTCGTTATGCCGCCAGATGTCTCGTCCGCCTCCCAGGTCACGTGATCGGTTAACTTGAGGGATGAGGAGGCAGCAGTGGAATGACGCTTTGTATTACCTCTCTGGCTTCAGCGACGATGTATGACCTTCATTCTCTTCCGGTGGAGTGATGAAACGATCCCCTTTGCATAAATCATGTACGTTTTCCTTTCCTTCCATATGTATATAAGGGAAATCAAGCAGAATGTTATGTGTGTTTTTTTCCCTCTCTCTCTCTCTCTCTCTCTCTCTCTCTCCAAAATAGGTGCTTCTTCTCAAGTTTTGAATGATTTTATTAGTTTATTTGAAGAGTTTGCAAAGTCTGAGACATGTCTTGACAGCTACGTATATATATATATATATATATATATATATATATATATATATATATATATATATATATATATATATATTTATTTATTTATTTATTTATATATATATATATATATATATATATATATATATATATATATATATATATATTTGTTCGTAATTATTTGAAAAATCACTTCCCCTAATAATTGTTATATAACATCTGTCAATCACATTAATTCATTTTTGGGCAGGTTCTAATTCGGTCAACTAATGAAGGTACTCTGTCCTCCCCGATGGTTAATTAACATCAATCATCACCCATCTTGCATTCAATCCTCCTATCTCTGCACCATCAAGTCGATGGACCTTCACCACACTTATCACTGCGGTCACTGGAACGTAATTAAGTCATTCAGTGCCTCCTGTCGTTACCACAACCGACATACTCTCATACTCTCATTCTCTCATAATACGACCCTCATTCTACGCCTAGCCAGAGTTGCATCGATTTAGCCCGGAATATTCATTCTCCATCACCTAGGTCAATTGAGGGTGATTCTGTCTCATTCCTCCTCCTCCTCCTCCTCCTCTCTCTCTCTCTCCCTCTTCCTCCTGCTTCTCCTACTCCTCTCTTCTTCTTCTTCTTCTTATTCTCCTCCTCCTACTCCTCTCCCACTTCCTCCTCCTCCTCTCTCTCTCTCTCTCCTCCTCCTCCTCTCTCTCTCCCTCCTCCTCCTCTCTCTCTCTCTCTCTCTCTCTCTCTCTCTCTCTCTCTCTCTCTCTCTCTCTCTCTCTCTCTCTCTCTCTCTCTCTCTCTCTCTCTCTCCCTCTCTCTCTCCCTCTCTCTCTCTCCTCCCCCATTTTTTTATCTTAAAAAAAAATCCAGAATTTGGTTGAAGGAAAACACTCGAATCCACAGACCTTCAGAATACAAAAACGGTAAAGCACACATATGCACTCATAAAACACACACACACGCGCACATAAACATGCAGAATTACACATAAACACACACACACACACACACACACACACACACACACACACACACACACACACACACACACACACACACACACACACACACACACACACACACACACACACACACACACACAAACACAACCACAAACACACACATCGCAAACAGACACACACACAGACGCCTTGTGTCGGGGGAAATATTCATAAGGTATTGTTCCAGCGGAGTCCTCTCAGAAAAAAAGAAAAAGAAAAACACGAACGTCGATGATTTCTAAAGGATCACTGAATCAGAGGAGAGCGAGATGAGGAGGCGCTGCTTGCGAGATCAGACGGGGTGCGAGTGAAAAGATTTATTTTATTTTAATTTTATTTTATTAATTTTTTGTTATATAAATTATTGTTGCTATTGTTATTATTATTTTTATTTATGATTTTTTAAAAATAATTTTTGGTGACGTCGACACTGAAGATACCGCGTGTTCTTGGCAGGTGGTGAGGTTGAGTGGGAAGAAAGGGGTGAGGGGGGTGAGTGGGGGGTGTCGAGGGTGACGGAGGGTGGGTCTTGGTGGGTGGGGAGGGGGGTTCAGGGGAATGAGGGGGCGTAGAGGGATAGAGGGGGAGAGAGAGTAAGCGTGGGTGGGTGGGAGACGGTATGGGAGATAGAAGAGATAGAAAGTGGAGGTTAGGTTAGATTTGATTAGGTTAGGTTAGGTTAGGTTAGGTTAGGTTAGGTTAGGTTAGGTTAGGTTAGGTTAGGTTAGGTTAGGTTAGGTTAGGATAAGTGGGTTAGGTAAGGTTAAGTTAAGTTAGGATAAGTTAGATTAGGTTAGATTAGATTAGGCTAGGTTAGGTTAGGTTAGTGAGAGAGGTGGGAGATGGAGTAGAATGGAAGGAAGGAGTGGGGGAGGGGGTTGGGTGTAGGAAATGGAAAATATGGAAAGTATGGTATGGAATCGGATAAGAAAATTGTGGAGGAGAGGATTGGGGGAGAGAGCGGATAGTGTTGGACAAATACGAAAGGAAGGAGTGGGGGAGGGAGGGAAGGAAAAGGAAAGAGAGAGAGAAGAGGGGAAAGAAAGGAAAGGCAAGAAAAATTGAGAGGGACTGAAAGAAGGGGTTGAAATGTTCGAGAAATTGGATGCAGCGTTTAAATTTGGTACTTGGGGGGGTGGGGGTACTAGGAGAGCGATGGCTGTCACATCTTTAGGTTTCTCTCTCTCTCTCTGTTTCTGTCTCTCTCTCTCTCTCCCTTGTCTGTGTCTTTCTCTGTCTATCTGTCTGTCTCTTTCTCTGTCTGTCTGTCTGTCTCTTTGTCTGTCTGCCTCTGTCTGTCTGTCTGTCTCTGTTCCTGTCTCTCTCTCAATCTCTCTCTCTCGCTCTCTCTCTCGCTCTCTCTCTCGCTCTCTCTCTCTCTCTCTCTCTCTCTCTCTCTCTCTCTCTCCCTTACTGTTTATACGTGATTGTGTGTCTGTGCTTATCCGCCTGTTTACTTTTCTTCCTGTTCCATTCCTTTCTTTGATTGTCTATTTGTCTATCGGTCTGTCTGCATCCAAGCCAGCCTCTGCCCCAAACATTATCGGAGCAAACATAAAGCACGCACACACACACACACACACACACACACACACACACACACACACACACACACACACACACACACACACACACACACACACACACACACACACACACACCCCCCACCCACACAGAGCAATAACGGAAATCGAAAGAAAGGAGGACTCCGCCGGAAGAATGAACTATGAACATCAACTGCACATCACGTTGTCGACGCGAGGGAGAAGCAGGCTGGGTGAAGGTGATACAGAGCGCCGGTGTTGACTCGACGCATAATCCTTCGATTTTGTTCAAATATGGCGGCGGCGGCGAAGGGGATTTTTGGCGGGAAACTCGTTGTTTGGTATTCTGCCGCACGGGTGAGAGGGTGGGTGGGTGGGGGGAGGGGGAGGGTGGGGTTGGATGGGGTGGGGGAGGCGAAGTAGTGCCCGGAAAAGGGGTTGAATTTGTATCTGAAGGATCGTGATTTTTTTTATTGTACGTTTTTATTGTTGTCCAGAAACGAATATTGTCAAGCGATTTGTGTGTACTATTTTTGTTTTTTTATCTGAGTATTCAAGTTTATAATTATTGGGGTGAGAGAGGGAGAGGGCGAGGGAGAGGGAGAGGGAGAGAGGAAGAAAAAAAAGGAAAAAGGAAAAGGCGAATACCAAACACACACACACACACACACACACACACACACACATTAGAATCTGAAATAACAGCTTAGGTTAACAGACTTATATTAGACACGGAAATCGAATTTATTTTTGGCCAACATATAGCTGGTTCATTTGATTATATATTTTCTCTTAAATGATTGATAGAAAATATAAAAATTCCGTGGTCAATTTTCGGTTTCAGTACGGGTGCGCTTACGTCTATTTTGACACCGGATATCGATAAACACATCAATTTTCAAACACTTTATCACCGCAAACGGATAATAACGGGAGATAATCGTCAATGTTGATGTATCCGGTGCCACGCGCTGCTCGGGTGGGGGGGGGGGTTGAGGGGAGGGGACGTGACCCACTGTGTGGGTGGAGTGTGTGACGTCACGCGCCAATAACCTCTGAAGGCGTGACTCACGGACCAATCGAATTTAAGGAAACAATAAGTAGCCAATAAAATTTAATTGTCGCGGAAATTCGTTGGAGAGAAAAAAATATTTAAATTCAGTTTCGCTATGGATGCCGTTTGCGACGGTTATTCCCTCACCAACATCTTGGCAACAAAGCAATTTTGCGAGGAAAACTCTCGCGCTCTAGACTTTTTGAGGAACACGGTGTGCTTCCTTCGCGAGGTCGCTTAATATGCGAGAAAACGTTAAATAAGTGAAGAGAGACATGAGTGGCGCTTTTAGACAGGAATCGAGGTAAGGATTTACTTGTATAATGGTTTCCCAGGTAGTACATTTATTGTTTAGTCAGTCGTCAGCTGTGTCTCGGGTCATGCCGTGGATATTTTACCCTGAAGATAACTGCTGCGGGTATCGGGTCGCGGTCGTGTTCCGTTCGTGTTGCCGAGGATCTCTTGCTTCTAGCTTTATCTTTATCTTTTAGCTCTATCTTGCCGTGAATACGAGGTGATGGTTTGTTGTCCCTGGCGGGAGTTAAGGAGCGGCAGCCCTCTAAAAACGGGGGTTATAGGGGGCGAAGCGCCCTGTTAAGAGATGTAAGTGAGGAAACCTGAAAGTAAATTGCGCGCGTAACGGCTGTGGTCGCGGCGGTTGGTACCCAACCGTCAGAGAGAGGGAGCTGGGGGGGGGGGGTAGTGGACTCTAAAAATACTGATGAAGGAGTATAGACAAGTGACTCGTAATGTTTCCTATAGTACATTTATAGCTTGATCATCTGTCAACTCTGTTTCAGTCATAGCGTGGCTTTTAGTTTGGCTTTGTCTTGCCGTGAATACGAGGCGAAGATTTGTTCTCCCTGACGGGGGTAAGGGATGGAAGTTACAGTGGGCGAAACCCCCTGTTAAGAGAAATAAGCAATGAAGCCCTAAATGTGAAATACGCGCGTGACTACTGTGATCGCGGTCTTGAGAAACTCATAGAAATGGTGGTTTGTGGTTGCAACGAAGGTTGAAAACGTGCGAAGCACAACGAAATCAACTAGAAAATTACGTTTCATACGAAATGGCCACCGTACTTTTTTCCGAAAAAATGATCAAAACTGACATAAAGAATTAACAAATATATATTTCCTTAGTAATTCATAATCGATTTTCACCAACTTCATTATATTTATTCCAAAAGAAAATAAATATTCATCCAAGTTTGTGCAACATAATACACTATAGCTAACATCAACAATATTCAAGATGATTCAGATACATGCAGATATAAAGATACCAGCCAATTAAGACCATTTTATTTTATCGGGCACGACCAGCGAGGGAAGGTAAACACGATATTATTATTATTATTATTATTTTTAAAGATATACATTTTTTACTCCCTTTTAATTCCAAACTCCATCTTGTTAACTTCTATAAAAAGAGTGAAAACTTGTATATAGTCCACATAACTGAGAGAGAGTTTTGTTTTATGATATACGCAATGATCGGCGATACGGAGGTCTAGTATAAGCACAGGAGGGAAATGAAACGACTTTACTGCACACGCGCACGCGCTCGCACGCGTGTTTAGCTGTTTATGTATGTATCAATCTCTCTATCTATCTGTATCCATCGATCTATCTATCTATCTATTTATATATTCATCCATACACACACAAACACATATATGTATATACATTTACTAATTCATAGGTGTATGCAAATGCACGTATATAGACACATATATAATTACAAAGTCACTGACTCGTCTGATTACATCAAAAGGTACATGTGTGTAGTTACATGGTTGGATAAATTTGCCTTTTCATGTATTTTGATCAACATTTTATGCCAATATGAAAACACTAAACATGTAATGCAAATGAAAATGTAATTACGTTCCGTTTACGTGGACGTGTTAAGTTACAGTTCTAGTTAAAAATGCGTGTTTATCAATTCATTTTTTTTATAGCGTTGTTTGTCATCTTATTGATCTTTGTACTCTTTTATTGCTTGGTTCCTTTGTTTCGTTTTGTTCCACTATTTCTTCTTATTCTTTTTCTTATTTTTGTTGTCATTATAATTTTATTATTATTATTGTTCTTAGCATTATTGTTATTATTATCATTAATTTTGTTTTGTTGCTTTTATCATCATCATCATCATCATCATTATCATTTGTATTATAAATATTGTAATTAATGTTATTGTTGCCACTATTATTGTTATTATTATTATTATTGTTATCATTATTATTATTATTATTATTATTATTATTATTATTATCATCATCATTATTATTATCATTATTATCATTATTATTATTATTATTGTTATTATTGTTATTATTATTATTTGTATTTGTATTCATATTATTGTTGTAGTTACTATTATTATTATTGTTATTGCTATTGTTATTATTATTATTATTATTATTATTATTATTGTTGTTGTTTTGTTGTTGTTGTTGTTGTTGATGTTGTTATTATTATCATCATCATTATTACTTTTGTTTTTTGTTTTATTTTATTCTATTTTGTTTTATTTTGTTTTGTTTTGTTTCGTTTTGTTTTGTTTTGTTTTATTTTATTATTATTTTATCATCATCAACAATAATAATAACAATAACAACAATAATAATAATAATAATAATAGTAATAATAATAAATATAAATATAAATATGATAGTAATAATAAATATAATAGTAATAATGAATATAATAGTAATAATAATAATGATAATAATGATAATAATAATAATAATGATGATAATAATGATAACAATGATAATAGCAATAATAAAGATATTGTCATCATCATCATCATTATTACTATAATAATAATAATAATAATAATAATAATAATAATAATAATAATAATAATAATAATAATAATAATATTATTATTATTATTATTATTATTATATTGTTTTGTTTTGTTTTGTTTTGTTTTTGTTTTTGTTATTACTATTATTATTATTTTATCATCATCAACAATATTAATAGTAGTAACAACAATGATAATAATAATAATAGTAATAAATATAATAAATATAGATATAATAGTAATCATAAATATGAAAGTAATAATAATAATGATAATAATAATAACAACAACAACAACAACAACAACAACAGCAATAATAATAATATCACCACCACCAACCACCACCACCACCACCAACCACCACCAACCACCACCAACCACCACCAACCACCACCAACCACCACCAACCACCACCAACCCCCACCAACCACCACCAACCACCACCACCACCACCAACCACCACCACCACCACCACCACCACCACCATTGATATTATTGTTATCGTCATCATTATCAATAACAATATCAATATCATTGTTATTATTGTTATCACTGATATTATTATGATACTGAGAGCAATAAAACGAGGACGAAGAGAGAGGCAGAGAACAAGAGAGGGAGACCGTGGCATCTTTTTTTTTTTTTCTTGAGAGATTAATTGTGTTGTTTTTGAGTTGCGTCCTCTATCCCCGTTTTTTTTCGTCTCGTGTGGTCAGATTTTTTCCTCTGGCCGCTTTATCTTATCTATCTAAGATGCTCCGGATACTTAATTTATCTGGGATGTCCAGATCACGTCGTATGTATATATATATATATATATATATATATATATGTATATATATATATTATATATATATATATTTTATTATATATATATATTATATATATATTGTATATATATATATGTATATATATATTATATGTATAATATGATATGTATATATATATAGATATATGTATATATATATATAGTATATATATATATTATATATATATATGTATATAGATATGTATATAATATATATATGTATAATATATATATATGTATATATATATGTATATATATATTTTATATTATATATATGTATATATATATTATATATTATTTTATATATATATATTATATATATATATACTATATATATTTATATTATTTTATATATAGATATTATATTATATAATGTTAGGTATATGTGTTCTTTATAATAAGCTTTTATAGGCATAATATAATATTTGATATGTGTTGTAAATATATATGCATACATACACGTATACACAAGCATAATAAGATAGATAGAATTACGAAAATGATGATATATAGATGGCGATACATGACAAAAGAGCAAGAAAATGAGAAAGAAATAGAAAAGAAGATTAAGAGGCGAAATGAGAGAGAGAGAGGAGAAAAAGAGTGAGAAAAGTGAGAGGGGAAGCGAGAGAGAGAGGAGGAGCAAGAAAGAGAGAGGTGGGTACGAGAGGGAAAGAGAGAAAGAGAGCGAAAGGGAAAGAGTGAGAGATCGAAAGAGAGAGAGAGAGATATCGAAAGAGAGAGAGAGAGATATCGAAAAGGAAAGAGAGAAAAAGGGAAAAGAGAGAGGGAAGGGAAAAAGGGGACCAGGGGGAAAAGGAAAGGGAAAAAGAGGAGCGAAGGGGAAAGAGAGAGAAAAAGCGACAGGGAAAGAGAAGGAGGCGACAGGGAAAGAGAGAGAGAAGCGGGCCAAAAAAAGGGAAAGGGAAAAAGGAGAGACGACCCAAAAAAAAGGGGAAAAAACGGGGGGGGGGAAAGGGAAAAAAAAGGGGAGCGGGGGGGGGGGGGGGGGAGGAGGGAGGGGGGGGGAAAAAGGGAAAGGGGGGAGAGAGAGGGGGGGGGGGGGGGGGGGGGGGGGGGGGGGGGGAAGAGAGAGAGAGAGAGGAGGAGAAGGGAGAGAGGGGAGAGGGGGGAGAAGAGAGAGAGGGAGAGAGGAGAGGAGAGAGAGGAGAGAGGGGAGAAAAAGAGGGGGAGGAGAGGAGAGAAAAGGAGAGGAGGAGAGAGAGGAGGAGAGGAGAGAGAGAGAAAAGAGAGGAGAGGGAGAAAAGAGAGGAGAGGAAGGAGGAGAGAGAAGAGAGAGAGAGAAGAGAGAGAGGAGACGAGAGGAGA
>NC_051388.1:55775316-55777816 GCF_015228065.2 Penaeus monodon | reverse complement strand
CCTACACCCACCCTTAACCATCTACACCCACCTACGCCCATCTACACCCACCCCTCATCCACCTACACCCACCCCTCACCCATCTACACCCACCCCTCACCCATCTACACCCACCCTTCACCCATCTACACCCACCCCTCACCCATCTACACCCACCCCTCATCCACCTACACCCACCCCTCACCCACCTACACCCACCCACGCCCATCCCCGCCTCGCCATCGACATCCTTACCAACTGGATGGGCGAAGAGTGCGCGGAGGTCTTCTCATTGTGTTTCAAAGCGGAAGGGTGGAATATATAAAGTGTAATAAAGCGAAAGGGAAGAGAATAAGTGTCATGGGGAGGTAATGGGATTGGCCTTGGTGGGGGGGGGGGTAATAAGATGTGGGGGATAGGGGGAATGGATGCAGCTAGATAGGTGAATGGAGTGGGAATTTTAAGGTATATAGCGCATACACTCACACTCGTGGTCATACTCATACTCATGCTCATTTTCATACTCGTTCTCATACTCATTCTCGTACCCATATTCGTAGTCATACTCCTGCACATACTCACACTCATACTCATGATCATACTCACACTCTTACTCATATTCGTACTTATACTCAAGCACATAGGCTCACACTCACATTCACACTCATACTCGTACACTCATTCACACACATAAACAAGCTAGCCCATAGACAACAATCTGTAAATTAGATATTAAATAACTATATTTTCCTTTACATTCACCTTTTCTTTTAAACTAGTGTTATCTGAATTATGACATCAATTTTTTGAAGCTAAGATCTCTATATATTTTTTCTTTTCTTTTTCTTCGTCTTTTTCCTCTTCCATTTTCTCTGTTTATGTATCACTAATTTCTTCAACATCAACCCTTCCTCATTCCCTCATAATCTTTCTCTCCCCTAATCTTCAAAGCCTTATTCTAATCTTATTTAAATACCAACATCTTGTAAAGGAAAACCAGGAAGCCATGTATAGTGCCTCTCTATCATTATTTATTTCAGCCTCTCTTAGCTTCTCTGACCCGTATTCTCTCTATGGCTGTGACACCCTTGCTGTTAATCCGCGTAGCCCCTTCTGTTTTAGTTACCCCTCTCCCATCTTGAGATATCATGCTACACCTGGTGCTAATTGAGACAGAGGATACTACAGGTAATTAATCCAGTCTTTCTGTCTTCCTTGTTTCTCTCGCAGACGCTTTCTTTGTGTTTGTGTGTGTCTGTGCGTGTCTCTCTGTCTTTGTGTGTTTGAGTGTGTTTGTGTGTTTGTGTTTGTGTGTGTGTGTGTGTGTGTGTGTGTGTGTGTGTGTGTGTGTGTGTGTGTGTTTGTGTGTGTATTTATGTATGTATGTGTATGTGTATGTGTATGTCTCGGTCTCTCTCTGTCTGTCTGTCTTTCTGTCTCTTTTCTCTCAAATTTTAGCACTTTTGATATAGAATATACTTCAGTTATAAATATTTACATATTAGACAATAAACTATTTATATTTATATTCATATATAAACAATAGTATATGTAGCAACAAAAACGAAGGTTAGGATAATTGATATGAAATGCACATCAGTTTGCTTGATGGCTGATAAAAGATAAAACGGAAATTAAGGCTAACTAGAAACAAGTTGAGTTTGTCATATTTTTTTTTCTCTCTCTTTTCACTTTGTCAGTCTCTATTTCTCTCTCTCTCTCTCTCTCTCTCTCTCTCTCTCTCTCTCTCTCTCTCTCTCTCTCTCTCTCTCTCTCTCTCTCTCTTTCACAATGTTTGTCTATCAGTCTCTGTCTCTGTTTATCTTTCTTATTGTCTGACTGTCTACCTTTACATCTACCTCTCTATTTATCTTTTTGAACGAGGCTAGTTTCTGTCTTTGTCTAATTATGATTGTTATTATTATTTTACTTGTCAGTTTATTCATTCATTTATCTTCATACGCAACATATTCTCTGAAATATTCCATGACATTGTATTTGCTCTCACACGCGTATATTTGGTGTTATCATACCTGCCTGGTAAACCGTGGTCATAACTATACTGTACAACTATTGACACACGCTCGGGTTTGCTTGCAACTGATATGATTAAACTTTGTTTATTCAATAACTGAGTTTTGACAAGCAATAATGTTGATTTTTTTGAGAGAGAGAAAAAAACGCGGTTAATTAAATTGATGTTAAGTACTCTAAGAAGACTTCTAAGCTAAGTCGAAAATCTAAGCTCATGAGGAAAACGGGAAAGGACACGGCACGACCTTTCCTTTGATCAAGTTAAACGAAGTCAGCGGCAACGATTCACTGCAAAGGCGGGCGGCTGCCGCGGTCGGGTTGTTTACATGATCTGAGAGCGATTACAGGTTGAGGTGATGCGTCGCCTCCTCGTTGGATGGACAGGTAGATAAATAGATAAAGACATGTATGCCATGAAACACGGACGCGTAAATACACATAAGTGCAGTTATAAAGTTATGCACGTATTTGCGCACGCACACACGCC
>NC_051388.1:55755316-55757816 GCF_015228065.2 Penaeus monodon | reverse complement strand
TAGACGGACTTCTCTTTCGTAAACTACGCGATGACTGGTCTCTTCTGCGCCCTAGACGAGGGGGCTAAGTAGGTTATCCATCATTTTATAACAAAGCCTCACGTACATACAGTAACTACAACGCGGCTACAACCCTGATATTGCCACACCTGGTCTTCCCTGGACCTCCTATCCGGAAGGCTAGACCACCCGCCGCTGATACACAGACCAAGGTAAACATAGTCTGTGTGTGTGTCTGTGTGCAGAGTGGAGAAGCCTGTGATCTTATGCGAGTGTCGTTCTTCAAATCCGCGTGTCACAACCGGGTTAATTGTTACTTGTGGTGGGTTCTGACAATATGTTTATATTTTTCATTCTATATTTGATTATTATTATCATTATCTCTCTTTTTTCTTCTTCTCTTTCTCTGTCTTTGACTGTCTGTCTGTTTGTCTACCGGCCTCTCTCTCTCTCTCTCTCTCTCTCTCTCTCTCTCTCTCTCTCTCTCTCTCTCTCCTCGCTCGCTCGCTCGCTCGCTCGCTCGCTCGCTCTCTCTCTCTCTCTCTCTCTCTCTCTCTCTCCCACCTCCTCCTCCACTCCTCCTGCTCCTCCTCCTTGTCCTCCGCTTTCTCTCATAATCCTTTTCTTTTTGTCTTGTTGCCTATCTGTATCTGTCGCTTTGCCTTCCACTCCCCTCCTACTCCCGATCCCGAAAAAAAAAAGAGAAAAAAAGGCATATATTTGATTTATCCCATCTGTACGTGCGGCCAAGTTGTCCATAGTAAATATAGGCGGCCTTCATTTCATTAGGTTTACGCCTACCCCCTGCGCGCCCCTTTGCTGGAAATGAGATCGGGGGAAAGGCAAGTTGCTATGGCCGGCTGGAAACGGAGTGAGAACCAGGAGGGACCACCATTTCACACTCGAAATCTATGGTAGTTTCATTACCCTAAGCACCCTAAGCACTCTTCTCTCTTCTTCTCTGCTTCTCTTCGGTGGTTGAGAACCCTGGGGTATATACATATTTATTTCCCTGCTCCTCTCGTAACACTATTTTGTACTTCATCCCCATCCTATATATTGCATCTAATACGAATTATTTTATTGCAACATCCTTTACTTTTTATTTTTATTTTTATATATATTTTTTTATTGTCTTTGTGGATACTGTTTTTTCTGATATTTTTTTCCCTCCAGGTTTGGGAGATCATGGCTGGCCACAAACTAGAATTGGAATTTCAGCGGTGTAAGAAAAAAACAGGGTCAATAAAGGTCCGATCTTATCCAGGTCAAATCAAGCGTGAAAAGACACACTTCACCCATTCCTTAAGGGCACTGAGGAAGAAGGGCAAGAGAGAGTGAGTGAGTGAATGGATGAATTAAGTGAGTGAGTGGATGAGTGAAGGAGTGATTGAGAGGATGAATGAATGTGTGAATGAGTGGATGAATAAATGAATGAATGAATGAATGAGGGAGTGAGTGGATGAATGAATGAACGAATAAATGAGAGAGAGAGAGAGAGAGAGAGAGAGAGAGAGAGAGAGAGAGAGAGAGAGAGAGAGACGAAAAGGAAAGAGATAGGAAGAGGGAGGAACAGAGTTGAGCAGAATTTGTGTTTGTTGCTTCACATAACTTAAGCAAATGTTCACATATCCTTGTCAATATATTTTTTGTTTATTTTTTGATACATATGAAATTCTTTGGTTGTCTGTCTGTCTGTCTTGACGATTGTGATGATAATGATAATAATAGTTATTGTAATTATAATAATTACAAATATGATTATAATCATGATTATGAGTATAA
This sequence comes from Penaeus monodon, assembly GCF_015228065.2. NCBI lineage: Eukaryota > Metazoa > Arthropoda > Malacostraca > Decapoda > Penaeidae > Penaeus > Penaeus monodon. Next base: position 55,756,031 of record NC_051388.1, on the reverse strand, counting down.
TTATGATAATAAATGTATTTATGAATATGATAAAAATAATAACAAAAATGATAATAATGGTGATCATGACGCTGATGATAATGATAAAAAATATAAAACTAATTATCTACTACTACTACTACTACAGTTAACTATAATAGTATAATAATAATTATAACAATAATAGTTACGATAATGATAATGATAATGCTAACACAAGTACTGCCATTAATGATAATGATAATGACGACAACGGTGACGATGATAATGAGGAAGACTACGATGACGATGATAATGAGGAAGACTACGATGACGATGATATCAATAATAATGTCTTTGAACTAAAATGACTCATAATCGTGATAACAAGCGAAGAAAATCCACCGCAGGCACATTAATGAGAAACATCTAAGAAATCAGGGACGCAGGAATTTGAATGTCAGAAAAAGGAAAAAAGAAAGAAAGGGAGAAAAAAGAGAAAGAAAAACTACAGATTTAGAAAAATAATATATAATAAACATTTCTCAAGACACGACCAAGTACATTCATAATTCAACTTCCATGCAAATGTACAAGGCAGCATTGTTTAGCCGCAAGTTTCATAATCAGCTGTATTAAATGGAAAAAGTCTTATTTCGAAAGAGCCAGTTGAATGCCATTTTCCAGCTTATTTCTTTGTTATATCTTAAAGGGACCAGACTACGATGTATGTGGCACCCACTCAACTAATATATAT
>NC_051388.1:55722816-55745316 GCF_015228065.2 Penaeus monodon | reverse complement strand
TTATACTGTGTAGTATTAGATATGTATACGTGTCTATATGTGTGAAAATCAACAGCATATTTACAGAAGTCTAACAGACTGGCAAATAAATTGATGTGCAAAGTTAGAGTCTAGAGCATTTTCGCATAATTCGAGGAGGATTTTCCCTTAACAGTTGGCTAATGAGCTGCACGTCATTACTCCCTGGAAACTAGAGGACCATAGTGGACTTCATCGGCCTGAGACGCTCCCTTGTTTTCAGAATGCTTCCGATTGTTGTCTGAGAGATTGCTGTCTGCTTTTAGAGATGCAAAGTTCGATAGAAAGAAGGAAAGAAAGAGAGGGAGGAGGAGGGGGAGGGAGAGAGGGAGAGGGAGAGGGAGAGGGGAGAGGGAGAGGGAGAGGGAGAGGGAGAGGGAGAGGGAGAGGGAGAGGGAGAGGGAGAGGGAGAGGGAGAGGGAGAGGGAGAGGAAGGGGAAGAGGGAGAGGGAGAAGGAAAGGGAGGGAAAGGGATGGAGAGTGAGAAAACGAGGAGGAGGGAGAGAGGAACAGAAGAAAAGAGAGACAGGGGGAGAGGGAGCGAGAGAGAGAGAGAGAGAGAGAGAGAGAGAGAGAGAGAGAGAGAGAGAGAGAGAGAGAGAGAGAGAGAGAGAGAGAGAGAGAGAGAAATAAAATACATAGATAGATAGATACACAGATAGAAAGAGAGAGAAAGAAAAGAAAAAACAAAAAACAAATAAATGAGGTAGGCCATTAGGAGCAAAGAAAGTAGAAAAATAAAAGAAATGCAAAAAAATAGAGAAGATAAATAGATATAGAGAGAACCTGATATACAGATGAAGAGACAGGCAAACTGACACAAAAAAGCAGTGAGAAAAGTCGGAAGAGAGAGAGAGAGACAGAGAGAGAGAGACAGAGACAGGGACAGAGAGAGAGAGACAAAGACAAATAGACAGACAGAGACAAACAGACAGACAGAGACAAACAGACAGAGACAAACAGACAGAGACAGACAGAGACAGAGATAGAGAGAGAGACAGAGAGAGAGACAGAGAGAGAGACAGAGACAAACAGACAGAGACAGACAGACAGACAGAGACAAACAGACAGACAGAGACAAACAGAGACAGAGATAGAGAGAGAGACACAAAGAGAGACAGAGACAAACAGACAGAGACAGACAGAGAGACAGACAGACAGACAGAGACAGACAGACAGAGACAGACAGACAGAAAACAGACAGACGAGACAGACAGAGACAGAAACAGACAGAGCAGACAGACAGAGACAGACAGAAAACAGACAGAGACAGACAACAGACAGAGACACAAGCAGACAGAGACAGACAGACAGAGACAGACAGACAGACAGACAGACAGAGACAGACAGACAGACAGAGACAGACAGACAGACAGAGACAGACAGACAGAGAGAGAGACAGAGAGAGAGACAGAGAGAGAGATAGAGATAGAGATAGAGATAGAGATAGAGATAGAGATAGAGATAGAGATAGAGATAGAGAAATAGAGAAATAGAGACAGATAGAAATAAACAAACAGAAACAAAAAAAAAAAAAAAAAAACTGAATTATAGGTTCACAGGCAGGAGGAAAGAAAATAAATAATGAAAAAAAGAACTATCAGAAAAGACGTAGAATGAAGAACGGAAAAAAGGAGAGACCAATAAAACGGCACGAACGCGCCGGCCGAGATATGGGGAAGAACGAGGAGGAGTACTTCTCTGATAGAGATATTGTGCTCGTAAACTTTCTCGGAGCATTGTAAGTCTTCCCTCCCTCCCTCGCTTCTGTCACCGCTCCAACTCAGGAGGGAAAAATGGGCTCCTCCGCCCTGCCCCTTCTCCTGAGGTCTTAGGTCTATCACCTCCCCATCCTTGAAGCTCCGCCGTTTCTTTTGTGGGACACTCCTTTTATGTATCTCAGAGCTTCGCGTCATCGGTGGAAAAGTCTACGGAAACCGATCGCCCGATTTCACTTCCTATCTCTCGTGTCCCTGCTCCAAGTTGACATCCATTTAGACTTTTGATTGTCCCCGTAAAAAAGTACAGTTAAATCCCCCAGGTATTGTGTGTCGGCACGAGTTTCCCGGGAAGTTTATCGAGCACGTCCAGCGGGGGGACGATCTGCTGGATTTCCTCCTTGATTCACACACTTCCGCGGGATGAACTTCAAATTCATACAGTTCAGTGAATTATTATAAAATTCCTTACAAATCATAATGAAAGGGATAAGATGATAATAAACATATAAATTTATATATTTATATATATGTATGTATGTATATATGTCTACATATATATACATATGCATATACATATATACACAAACATATATATATATATGTACAAACAGTTCGATATACGTTCAAGTGTCTGTCCTAACAAAATTCAAATGATGGTGACTCACAATACCAGTAATGGTGATAACAAAAACTAAAGTAAACCCCATTAACGAACGGTAAAATCATCAACTACGGCAGTGAGGAGAGCGTAAAAAAGTAGACCGCAATTACCCGCCAGCACTCAGAAATTTCGATCTCCCCATACTTAATATTCCTTTGATTTTACTATTACTATGGACACTCGTTCACAAAACCGCGACAAAGCCCTGATCAAATGGACCCTACGCGATAGGCAACCCGTGCGTACATTTCCATCACAATCCGGTGATTTTTTGCATAATCCTGGTAGCGGGGCAATTAAACAACCAATTAGCTAGGAAGCCAACCATCCTACTCGACCCTGGAAATATTAGTCCTTTTCGGTGGAGATAATGGCAGTGTATCTATATTTGGATTATTGTTAGTACTGCTACTTCTACTACTACAATTACTACTGCTACTACTACCCCTTCTACTACTGCTGCTACTGCTGCTTCTGTTGCTACTACTACTACTGCTACACTACTATAACTGCTGCTGCTGCTATTACTACTACTACTACTACTACTACTACTGCTACTACTACTACTGCTACTGCCACTACTATTACTACTACTACTACTGTTACTGCTGCTGCTATCACTACTACTACTACCACTGCTAATACAGAATGCATTACTAATGATAAGGGTAATGATAATGCTAATAACAATAATAGCAATGATACAACTAAAGCTCAGAATTATGATGAAGATAATGATAACAGTAACAATAAACTAAAATTCTTTCAAGTCCTGGCTCCAGTGGAGCATCAAGCCGTCCTTGTCGCTCAAACATTCCACAAAACTCCTACAGACCCATTTCAAAATCTATTCGACCAAGAAGAAGAAGAAGAAGAAAACGGAAAAGAGAAAAGAAAGAAAAAAAAAAAAGATTCCATCAAGCGAAATGATTCTCGAAAGGTTAATTAAGTTATTTCCGAGCTGAACATTGCGCCGGCAGGCTAATCGGAAGCCCCTTTGTCACGGGCAGGGCCGATTGTCATAAAGGAATTTCTGATAGGACAAGGAGCTCTGGCCGGAGGGAAGGGGAGACTCGTCCGGTTCCCTTGGCCTCTGCAACGGGCTTGGGGGGGGGGGGAGTTAGAGGGGGGGGGGGCGAAGGAATGGGGAAGAGAAAGAAGATCGGTTTCGGGGGAGGAAGAGAGAGAGGAAAGGAGGAAATGAAAAGAAGGGGAAAAGTCTAAACTGAAGTATGGACGTCCAGGTAGTATTGTGTGTGTAGTGAATATACATATATACGTATACGTACACGCACACACACACACACACACACACACACACACACACACACACACACACACACACACACACACACACACACACACACACACACACACACACACCATGCACATACACATACACATACAGAGAGAGAGAGAGAGAGAGAGAGAGAGAGAGAGAGAGAGAGAGAGAGAGAGAGACAGAGACAGAGACAGAGACAGAGACAGAAGAGACAAAAAAACAAAACAAAAATAAAAACAATAGATATACAGCCAAGCATATATACAGATAGATGTTTATATGTAGCATATATGTACATTTTAACACCCCTTTAAAGCTATCCAGTAGAGTCATACAAACAGAAAAGCTTGCAGAGTGCCTTAGCAAGTGACTTGGAGGCCGGGAGGTTGCTTCAGCTGCAGAGTACACAAAGTTTCCTTTGAAGTTTATCATAGCTGACACCGGCAGAAGGTCAGATCCGCTGGCTTTATTTCTCAACTTCTTTTACTCCTCTGTTACTGGCGTGGGGGGGGGGCGATAAACGGTTCTACTACAGAAAAGGAGAGTTAGAAAACAGGAAGTGAAATATAAAGGTTTGTAGCTTTTTTATGTGTGGAAAAAAATCGATAAAGTATATGTCCTATATTTGTACTTTCCTCTGACATATATGTAGGCTTGTTAAGTATAGCTCACGCGTTTATTGTTTATCTGATTATCGAAAAAAGGAAAGGAAAAAGAAAGAAAGAAAGAAAATATGCGAACGAACACACACACACACACACACACACATACACATACACATACACATACACATACACATACACATACACATACACATACACATACACATACACATACACATACACATACACATACACATACACGCACACGCACACGCACACGCACACATAAGACGCACACATGTATAGTCACTCCAGAACATCACTCAGAAGTGATTATTGCAATCAGAACTTCAATCAAAGCAAACTTCCCAAAGTGTCGCGTATCTTGCCGTCTACCTAGAACATGAAGAAGTTCTTAATGACCCATTGCTAGCTTGTAACAAAGCCAGGGTCTCGTTATGCTAGCATTTTCTCGTCTATACCAGGCCTCAAGGGCGACGTGCCAATCTGTTCCTCCCCGTCTTTCTCTGCTCCCCCGCCCACCCAGTCTTTCTTTCTCGCCCACGTAACTCTCTTCTCGCTCACATAATCTTCTCTCTCTGACCCTCAGAATCGCCTTTCTTTCTCTCTCTCTCACTCGCCTTCACAACCCCCCCCCCCTCTCTCTCTCTCGCCTTACACCACTCAATCTCTCTCACAGCTCTCTTTCTCATCCTTGCAACCCTCTTTATCAGCCTTATAACCCCTACACTCTCCCTCTCACCATTACAGCCCTCTCTATCTCGCCTACACAACCCTCTCTCTCTCTCGCCCACACAACCCTCTCACCCTTCCACCACTCCCTCACTCTCGCCCTCACAACCCTCTCTCTCTCTCGCTCTCTCAACCCTCTCTCTGTCGCTCTCACAAACCCCCTCTTTCTCACAACCCTCTCTCAATTTCTCACGAACCCTCTCTCGCTCTCACAACCCCCTTTCTCTTTCTCACAAACCCTCTCTTTCTCGCTCTCACAACCCTCTCTCTCTCGCTCTCACAAACCCTCTCTTTCTCACAACCCTCTCTCTCTCGCTCTCACAAACCCTCTCTTTCTCACAACCCTCTCTCTCTCGCTCTCACAAACCCTCTCTTTCTCACAACCCTCTCTCTCTCGCTCTCACAAACCCTCTCTTTCTCACAACCCTCTCTCTCTCGCTCTCACAAACCCTCTCTCTTTCTCACAACCCTCTCTTTCTCACAACCCTCTCTCTCTCGCTCTCACAAACCCTCTCTTTCTCACAACCCTCTCTCTCTCGCTCTCACAAACCCTCTCTTTCTCACAACCCTCTCTCTCTCGCTCTCACAAACTCCCTCTTTCTCACAACCCTCTCTCTCTCTCTCGCTCTCACAAACCCTCTCTTTTTCACAACCCTCCTCTCTCTCTCTCGCTCTCACAAACCCTCTCTTTCTCACAACCCTCTCTCTCTCTCTCGCTCTCACAAACCCTCTCTTTCTCACAACCCTCTCTTTCTCACAACCCTCTCTCTCTCGCTCTCACAAACCCTCTCTTTCTCACAACCCTCTCTCTCTCTCGCTCTCACAACCCTCTCTCTCTCGCTCTCACAAACCCTCTCTTTCTCACAACCCTCTCTCTCTCACAACCCTCTCTCTCCTCGCTCTCACAACCCTCTCTCTCTCGCTCTCACAAACCCTCTCTTTCTCACAACCCTCTCTCTCTCACAACCCTCTCTTCTCCCCTCTCACAACCCTCTCTCTCTCGCTCTCACAAACCCTCTCTTTCTCACAACCCTCTCTCTCTCACAACCCTCTCTCTCTCGCTCTCACAACCCTCTCTCTCTCGCTCTCACAAACCCTCTCTCTTTCTCACAACCCTCTCTCTCTCACAATTTTCCTCTCTCTCATCGCTCTCAGCAACCCTCTCTCTCTCGCTCTCACAAACCCTCTCTTTCTCACAACCCTCTCTCTCTCACAACCCTCTCTCTCTCGCTCTCACAACCCTCTCTCTCTCGCTCTCACAAACCCTCTCTTTCTCACAACCCTCTCTCGAATCAGATTACTTTTCTTGTGGTATGACAACAGCTCTCCCTTCGATGATGTGATTAAAGACGCCCTCATCTTATGGCTAACAAAATTACGAGACAATGAGGCGGGGCGAATGGCTGCCTCTTCTTACCCAATGACTGATATTGTTCTCTCTCGGAGGCGATTAACGAACTGATCATCTGCATCGGTAGCTTCACATAAACAAGTGTCTGCTTCTGATTCGTATAAACTTTGTTTCTTCCTTCTCTTCCAATCTGCCTCTTATTCAGTAAAGCGAATGTATCTCTACTGTTGTTGTTTTGAGACTTCAGATCTCTCTTTTTGTTTTCTTGAATCTGCTTCAGTAATTTCATGTAAGTAAATACATCTCTCCGTGGAGGTTATACAAAACTTCAAATTTCCTTTTCTTCACTAAAATCTGCATTGGTAACTTCACAAACGAAAAATTCTCTTCATAGATGTTACAAAAGACTAAAAATCTGCTCTTCACCCTTAAATCTGAACCGTTATCTTCAAATCAGCAAAAAATATCTCCCTGTATGTCACGCTAATCAAGTCTCCTTAAATCTACTAGTAACTTCACGTTAGTAGAATTTGAATCTGTTCTTTTTTTCCTTTACATCTGTATCAGTAACTTCACATAAAAACAAACTAACAAAAACTTCACATAAGCCCCCCGCCTCTCTCTCTCTCTCAAAAAAAAAAAAAAAAAAAATCTTCACGGATAGTATATAAGTTTTAAGATAACCCTTTTCTTTTCCTATTCCACAAAACCACCATACCAAGTCCTTAAAACTTCCCCTTATATGTCCAAAAATTTTCCCCTCTTCACTTTTCGCCTTATCTTTTGCCTTTTACTCTTTTTAATCTCTTTACATTTTTTAATTATTATTATTTTTTTTACATTCTTCAAACTAATAGGCTTGTCAGAGATTTCTCCCTCAAAGTGAGGTAGTTTAAGAAGTTTAAATTAGGCGCATAAAAAATAATAAAAATACTAATACAAATTGAATGTATAAAGAATATAAAGAATATGTTGTTGGCATGAAAGTTACTTTTGAATATGCAGTTATCTGCATATTTAAAAGTGTGTGTGTGTGTGTGTGTGTGTGTGTGTGTGTGTGTGTGTGTGTGTGTGTGTGTGTGTGTGTGTGTGTGTGTGTGTGTGTGTGTGTGTGTGTGTGTGTGTGCGTCTGCGTCTGCGTACGTGCGTATGTACCTCACTCACTGCCCTCGCTTCTCATTTTCTATTCATTTTTTATACGCTTTAACTTTAGCGAACTGTCAAAACTTTCACCGGCCATCGACACTCGAGGTTCCGTTACAGTCAAGGAGCCATACCACGGCCGCTGTTTACCGACCTTTTGCCGGACGCCAATTTCCAGCCCCAAAAAACGGTGAGCGCTTTCGGATGTGGGGTTTTTCGTCTTCCGGAAAATCCCAAAGGATTGCCTCTCCCTTTCTCCCCAGGGAGCTTGCAGCCTCGTTTTAGAAGCGTTTTCTGTGTGAAAATGAGCGGCGCCCACCACACACCCCACCCACACACACACCACACAACCCCACCCCAAACACACACACACACCACACACACCACACCACAAAACACACAAAAACAAAACACATAAAAACTACATAATCCACATACAAAACGAGTGCGCGCACGCGTCTGTGTGTGTGTGTGTGTGTGTGTGTGTGGTGTGTGTGTGTGTGTGTGTTGTGTGGTGTGTGTGTGTGTGTGTGTGCGTGCTGCGTGCGTGCGGCGTGCGTGCGTGCGTGCTGCTGCGTGGTGCGTGGGGTGTTGGTTTTGCGTGCGTGTGTGTGTGTGTGTGTGTGTGTTTGTCTGTCTTTTTATGTGTGTGTGTGTCTTTGTGTGTGGTTGGGTGTCTGTTTTGTGTTGGTGTGTGTATGTCTGTCTGTTTATGTGCGTGTGTGTGTGTGTTTATGTATAGACAGACACACTTAGATATACTTAGGTGCACAAATGCACCAAACAATATTTCCAGCGCCACTTCTCTCTCCATTTAACAGACGTCGGGCAGTTACGGACAGCGTCCCCGAGTGCTGACTGTACAAAGGACCGTTAACTGTCCCTGACGCTGCTAGTCAGAGGATTGAAATCGACTGGCAACACTGTTAATCACGCTCTGTTCTCCCGTCCGCTAATAGAGTTGGTAATGCTGCAGACTTCTCGGTCTCGATCTCCTCGTCTCTCGTGCGGGTTGGCCCCCGCGCCCTCACTGGGGGGGGGGGGGGGGACGGGGTGGGGGGGAAAGGAGGGGGGAAGAGGGAAAGGAAAGGGGAAAAGGGTGAGAGAAGGAGAGGGGGGGGGAAAAGAGGGAAAGGGAGGGGGGAAGGGGGGAGGGGGGGGAGAAAGTGGGAGAGAGAGAGGGGGGAAAAAGGGGGAGATAGGGGAAAGGGGGGAAAAAGAGGGGGAAAGGGGGGAAAAAAGGGGGGGGGAGAAAAAAGGGGGAATGGGGAAAAGATAGGGAGAGAGGCAGGAAAAAGAAAGGAAAAGGGAAAGAGGAGAGGATAGGGAAGGGGTAGGTGAGAGTGCAGAGACGGGAAAAGGGAAAATTATCTTGGAGAATTAGTGCGGTTTATCTCGAGGAGAAGATGAGTATAGTTCTTAGTGAATAAAATTCATTTTGAAATCTCCCTCTCTCCCTCTCTCTCTCCCTCTCTCTCTCCCCTCTCTCTCTCCTCCCCCCCTCCCCTCTCCCTCTCCCTCTCTCTCCCTCCCTCTCCCTCTTCCTCTCTCTCTCCCTCTCTTTTCCTCCCCCCCTCTCTCTCTCCCCCTCTTCTCCTCTCCCTCTTTCTTTTTCTTTTTCTCTCTCTCTCCCCTTCTCTCCCTCCCCCTCGTCCCCTCTCTCTCTCCTCTCCGCCTCTCTCTCCTCTCTCCTCTCTTCTCTCTCTCTCTCTCTCTCTCTTCTCTCTCTCCTCTCCTCTCTCTCTCTCTCTCCTCTTTCCCCTCTCCCTCTCCTCTCTCCTCTCTCTCCTCCTCTCTCTCTCCTCTTCTCCTCTCTCTCTCTCTCTCCCCTTCTCTCTCTCTCTCCCATCTCTCTCCCTCCCTTCCTCCTCTCTCTCTCTCTCTCTTCTCTCTCTCTCTCTCTCTCCCCTCTTCTCTCTCTCTCCTCTCTCTCTTTTCCTCCTCTTCTCTCTCTCTACTCTCTCCTCTCTTCTCTACTTCTCTCCTCTTTTTTCCCCTCTCTTCCTCTCTCTCTCTTTCCCTCCCCCTGCCCCCTTCACCCCCTCTCCTTCTCTCTCTTCTGTCTTCCTCTCTTTTTTCTCTCACCCCCCTCCCCCCCCCCCTCCCCCCTTCGCCCCTTTCCTCCCTCTCCCTCTTCTCTCTTCCTCTCTTTCTCTCTCTCCCCCTCCTTCCCTCCCTCCCCCTCCCCTTCCCCTCTTACCCCCTTCCCTCCCTCTCCCCCTTCTCTCTCCCTCTTCTCCTCTCTCTCCCTCTACTTCCCTTCCAGTATCAACTCAGGCCTCCACATGTACTGCGCACTCTTTTCCCCCACCATACGTCGACGCCGGTTACTAGCGGAGGCCGGCGATAATTTATAACCTAAGTTTCACCAGCTTTATTTATGTTCGAACTTTCCATACTTGCGAACTATTCTCGTATCATAAAGTTGGTCAGCTGGCGGTTATACTCTATTTAATCACTTGAATTATTAGGAAATCGTATGCTTATTGATTTGATTTAAAGTCATCATTATTATCATTATCATTATCTTACTTAGGATTACCATCATGATCTTCGTTTTATCCGCCATTATCAACTCCATCATCGTCGTCATTGATATTTTGCCCGATTATTCTCGGTATCATGACTCGCAACCTAGAAGATTGATCAGGTTGCACTAATCGAGGTCACAACAGGTCAACGAAAGCAACGCAAAAGACACGAGGATCGTGTCTATGGCACTTCCTCCCCCTCTCCCTCCTTAATCCCCCTCCCCCTCCTTTCTCCCCCTCCCCCCTCCTTTCTCCCCCTCCCCCTCCTTTCTCCCCCTCCCCCTCCTTAATCCCCCTCCCTCTCCTTTCTCCCCCTCCCCCCTCCTTTCTCCCCTTCCCCCTCCTTTTCTCCCTCCCTATCCTTTCTCCCCCTCCCCCTGCTTTCGCCCTCCCCCTCCTTTCCCCTCCCCCTCCTTTTCTCCCTCCCTCTCCTTTCTCCCCCTCCCCCCTCCTTTCTCCCCCTCCCCCTCCTTTCTCCCCCTCCCCCTCCTTTTCTCCCTCCCCCCAAGCTTTCTGATGCAGCTTATAGGGGTTTTGATAGATCGATGGGCAGGAAGGGGGAGGGGGGTAGGAGGAGGGAGGGGAGGTGAGTGAGGAGGCGTCGCTGTGATATGAGATTACCTCTTTCATCCTCTCGGGAGTAAGGAACACACAGGGAAGGGCTGAGGCAAGGCGGACTCTGCGTAGGCATAAATGTTTGCTTGTGTCTGTTTGGGTGTTTGTTTGTATGCATATGCATCTCTCTGTTTGATTGTTTTTGTATGGATCTAACTACCTATCTACCTACCAACACACACGCACGCACGCACGCACGTACACACACTCACACACTCACAGTCACAGTCCCAGTCACACTCACACTCACACTCACACTCACACCCACACTCACTCCCACACCCATCCACCCCCCCCCCCCACATGTGTGTGTGTGTTTGTGTGTGTATTGTCTGATATCATAGTGAGCACCTCATATTGTAATTCGAAGAAGCAGGGCGGTAGATGAATAAACTATAAATCCCAACAACCGAGGAGAAAAAGTCATGCACACACTCTCCCGTATTTCACGCCATAAACGGGTCTAAAATACAGTTGTTTCCTGGAATGTAAATCAATAGTTTCCAGTCTTCGTCTCCTCCGGCCCCCTCTCTCCCTTCCCCTCCGCCCCCCTCTCTCCCTTCCCCTCCCTTCCCTTCATCCTCTCCATCCTCCCCCCCCTCCTCTTGTCATTCGTTCTCTTCTCTTCCTATCCTTCCCTTTTTCCTTTTGTTCTTATCATTTATCTTAATCCTTCACACTCCTCTTTCCTTCCTCACGTTCTTTTGTTTTTTGCTTTTTTATGTATTTCTCATTCCTTCTTGTTTTTCCCTTTCTCCTTCTATTCGTTATTCTTTCCGTACTTCTACAATAATCCTTTTCCTTTTTCTTTTCTTATCTCTTCTTTCTCCCTTCCTCTCCCCTCGTTTTTTTTCAACGTTATTCCTCATTCTTGTTCCTTCCTTCTTCCCTTGTTTCTTCTTTCTCCCTATTCCTCATTTATCTCCTCCCTCTCAACTCCCCTTCTCCCCTTTCCTCTCTTCCTACCCCTTCTTCCGCTAAGCCTACTTTCTCTCGCACTTTCTATTTGTCCTCTCCTTTCCCTCTGTCTTCCTTCCTTCTCCTCCTTTCTCGACTTTTCTCTCTATTTCCCTTTTAATTCCTCCCCCCCTGTCCTTTCCTTCTCCTTTCCCCTTCCTTCCTCCGCAACACTTTTCCTTGTTTCATATTCCCCTTCTCTTTCTCCCCTCTCCCTCTCCCTCTTCTCTTCCCCTCTCCCTCTCCCTCTTCTTTTTCCCTCTCCCTCTCCCTCTTCTTTTCCCCTTTATTTTTCCCCTATGCTTCACCTCTTCCTCCTCTCTCTTTTCCCCTCTCCTCTTCTTCGCCTCCCCACACTTTTTCTCCTCTTTTCTCTTTTCTTTCTTCCCCTTCTCTGGGTTTCCTCTTTCATTCCATGCTCTCTTTTCTCTTCCTATTCCTCTCCCTCTACGTATCCTTCATCGCTATTTTCCCTGTTCTCTCTCCCTCTATCCTTCTCCTTCTTCCTCTTTCCTCTCTCCGTTCCCGTCTCCTCTCCCTTTCCCTCCCCTGTTTTCCCTATTATTTTTTTTTCTATTAGCTCCTCTTCTCTTCTCTTCTCTTCCCCCCCCCCCCCCCACTTTTTTTCGTGCCTTCCTTTCTATTAATAATTTCCAGTTTTTGTCTCCTCCGACCACTCCCTCCCTCCTCCCTTCCTCCCTCTTCCCCCCCACCCCTCTCTCTCCCTCACTCTCCCCCTTCCTTCCCTCTCTCTCCTTCCTCTCTCTCCTTCCTCCCCTCCTTCTTCCCCTTCCTCCCTCTCCCTCCCCTCTCCTCTCATCCCTCCTTCCCCTTCCCCCATCCTCGGCCCTCCCTCTTCGTCCTCCCTTCGTCAGTCTCCTCTATCTTTCGTTATTCAAACCACGATTAATAGAATTGAAAATAACTTCGATAAGGCGCATGCTAACGTTGCTGTCAGGAAGGATTATTGCGATGGTGTTGTTGGTGGTAATGGTTGTTGTGAAGATATATAGTGATAATGATAGTGATGGTGATATTGATAATGCTAAAGAAAAGAAAAAGAAAAAGAAGGGAATATACAAAAACTAACAAATACGATGAAAGAAAGAAGAAGAAAAAAAATTACAAGCGGAACAAACGATAACGAGCAATAATACACAAGAAAGATAATAACAAACAATAAAGTAATAACGAACAATAACAAACAAGTCAAAAACAAAACAGACAAACACAAACACACAAACAAAACAAACAACAGAAAAAAACGAAAAGAAAAACGACCAAAAAAACGATAATGTGATCAAATAAAAGATAACAACATTGGATAATAACTGCAAGGAAGACAAAGGTTTAAGGAGGAGGAAATTTCGAGAAAAACGTAACTTTTCTGCTTCAAATTGAACCTCCAAACGTAATTATTATTATTATTATTATTATTATTGTTATTATTATTATTATTATTATTATTGTTATTATTATTGTTTTCTCGTCCATTTTATTATTATTCCTTTTCTCGTCTATTTTATCAAGATTTTTTTTTCTTTCATTAATTTTATTATGATTTGTTTCTCATATATTTTATTATGATTTCTTTTATTTCATTCATTTTATTAAGATTTTTTTCTCTCTCTCATTCGTTTTATTATATATTTTTTCTCTCTCATTCGTTTTATTATGTATTTTTTTCTCCACTTTCTATCTTGCACTGCCTGCTAGCTGTTGCAGATTTACATATTTTGAATTATTGCATTAACTTGTGTCGCAATATAGAAGCTTCGTTTATTAGTAGCGTCGAGAGAGATTTGGAAGCTGTTTTGTTTACTTGATTTTAAGTGATGTTTGTCTTTGTCACTTTTTCTGTTTTTGTTTGTTTATCATCTTCATTTTTCCCTTTTTATCTCCCTCTCTCTATCTGTGTATTTGTCTGGTTGTTTGTTTCTTTGTCTGTGTTTGTCTTTGTTTCTGTTCTCTTTCGCTCTCTCTTTTGATATTCTTTTTCTTTCTCTCTCTCTCTCTCTCTCTCTCTCTCTCTCTCTCTCTCTCTCTCTCTCTCTCTCTCTCTCTCTCTCTCTCTCTCTCTCTCTCTCTCTCTCTCTCTCTCTCTCTCTCTCTCCCCCCCTCTCTTATTCCCTCATCCTCTCACAATTTCCTTTCGTTCCTTCCCTCCTTCCTTCAACCCTTCTCACTCTCTCCTTATTTCCTTTCCTCTCTCCCTTTCCCTCACCTCTTCCTCCTTTCCCTCCTTTCCGCTCTCTCTCTCCTGTCACCTCCTCTCTCCGTCTTTCCTTCTGTTCCTTTTCCTCTTCTTTCTCACTCCCCCCTACTTTTCGTCTCTCCTTCCCTCCTCCATCTTTTCTCCCACTCCCTCCTACTTTTCCTCTTTCCTTCTCTCCCTCACCTTCGTTCGTTCGTTCGTTCGTTCGTTCGTTCGTTCGTTCCTTCCCGCCCACATTTGCTCCCTCAATTTCTCTCCCACACCTTCCTTCCTTCCTTGCCGCCCACATTTTCTCCCTCAATTTCTCTCCCACACCTTCCTTCTCTCTTTCTCTCTCTCACTTTCTCTCCCGCACTTCCCTACTTTTTCTCTCTCTTTCGCTCTCTCCTATTTTCCTTCTTTCCTCACCTCCCCCCATCTCTCCCTCACTCCTCCCCCACTCCCTTCTACATTCCCTCTCTCCTTCCCGCCGACCTCCTCTCTCTCACCTTCTCTCCCTCACTCTGTCTCCCTCGCCCTGCAAACATACCTTATTCAATCGTCCTTCTGTTTTTCTTGCCTCCGACAATATTTTTTACGGTCGTCGCAGGCAGGACCATGTTTACTTTTCTAAGCTTTACCCTGAGGATTTTTCCGGGTTTTCAAGATGGCGGCGGCGCCCTCTGGGAAAACAAAATCACATCTAGCAGATAATGCCCGCAATGACAACAATGTCTGTCGGGAGCATTTTCTTGCGTCTGCCTCGCGAAAAAGTCGGAGATAACTTTTTTTTTTCTTTTTTTTTTTTTTTGGGTGGGTGGGTGGGGTTGTTTGTGTGTTTGTGTGTGTTTGTATTTTTGTTTTATATTCAGTTGTGATTGGTTTATGTTTTTTTTTGTTTGTTTGTTTTAACTCGTGCTTTCCCTGTGGCAGTTTTGGCTCTTTTTTTTCATTCTTTCTTTTTTGTTAATTTGTCTTTCAAATCTTTAAGAAAGTAATAACGAGGGTCTATATACATTTTCGTATTGCTACTTTACGTCCGGCATTTTATTTATTATTATTTTTTTTATACTACATGTTTTATATCTACCTTCTTTTCGTATTTAAGGAAGTGTCAGACAGATCCCCCCCCCCCCCTATCCCTTTTCCTCGCGTGAAGACGAGAGGCTTGCTACCTGGGAATCGAAAGCAGGCACGCCGGGATTATCCTCGCTGAGTGTCAAGGCCCGCTGGGAGGATGTCATAGGGGAGGCCCTCTCTCTCTCTCTCTCTCTCTCTCTCTCTCTCTCTCTCTTTCTCTTTCTCTTTTTCTTTTTTTTCTTTTTCTTTTTCTTTTTCTTTTTCTTTTTCTTTTTCTTTTTCTTTTTCTTTTTTTTTTCTTTTTCTTTTTCTTTTTCTTTTTCTTTTTTTTCTCTCCTTTCTCTTCTCTCTTCTCTCTCCTCTTTCTTTCTTTCCTCTTTCTTTCTCTCTCTCTCTCTCTCTCCCTCTCTCTCTCTCTCTCTCTCTCTCCTCTCTCTCTCCTCTCTCTCTCTCCCCTCTCTCTCTCTCTCTCTCTCTCTCTCTCTCTCTCTCTCTCTCTCTCTCTCTCTCTCTCTCTCTTTCTCTGGTGTAGGCTTAGCAAGGAGCCAGAGCCTGGAATCGGCACTATATAGAAGGGTACGTGTCAGGCCTCTCAAAGGGGGAGTGAAGTGTGCCCGTGTCGGTAGCGTTTAAAACCCGACCTGCTTTCTGGCCCTCAAGTTAGATACGTCCAGCGCTCGCCAAGGACATGTAGACTGGCCGTAACATGTGCCATGATGGGTGGGCTGGTTATACCTCGCTTTGGGTACGAAACGGCAGGCACCAGATGTATGTAACAAGGTATGGTGAGGAGGAACAAGGGTACTACATGTGCTGCAGGGAACTTGAGCCATTAGGGAAATTGAGATGTCAAATGTACAGCACCTTACTTGTGATGTAAGTCTACTGTAGAAAAAGACAAACAGATTGTATTAGGTGGCAAAGTAGGCAAGTCGGTGAAGGCAATGTTTCAGACACACTTAAAAAAAAATTAAGCGAGTTCAGATTTAAGCTTTAAGCTATGATACGAAATGTGCTGAACGTAAATCCAGTATCAAAGTGACATGCGACAGAGAATCCAGTCGACAAAGAAGTAGATGGTGTCTGAAAACTTATGTTTAAGCAGATCGTCACCAAGTCAGGGAGCGTGTGGATGTGTTCGGGTGAGGCGACCTTGACTTCGACTTCAGAGTAGGAACCATGGGAGTCGATACATCGTGAAGACGCAGACGATGTATTGAGTACTGGGAGCCGGGAGGCAGAGTTCACTAATGAAATTAATGAAGGTGCAGGCCAATTTGAGCAATTAACTACTAATTCAGAAGTGTTTGCGAACCGTGAACGGGTGCTAATACATTAATAAATATTCAGAACAACGAGAAAGTAAGTGTTAGTGTTCGAAAAATATAAATAGTGTTAAATGAAAACTCTCAAAGGAAACGATAAAACTCATTTACAATTACGTAATCATGAAAAACAAAATTTGAACAATAATTAAGCAACAATAACTGCGTGTCTGGATATCAATTACCCAAATTCTACCACATAGAACGGCCCAAGAATAACGTAGAAGCGAAAAATTAAGAAATATGAGTGAAGTGTAATAGATCGATTACAAATAATGACTAAAGAAGGGGTGCCTTTGCACTATTATCCCAGGAGAAAGTGGCATAAGAGGTGTGCAGAGGGACAGGGTTCGCTGGGAAAAGCACCGAGCGCAGGGGCGAGCGTTGGTATGGACCGAAAGAAGGGTGGACTCTCTTGAATGGTGCTGAAGATTATTTATGATGAGTCGTAGGGCGCCTGCCTCTCTCTCTCTCTCTCTCTCTCTCTCTCTCTCTCTCTCTCCCCCTCTCTCTCTCTCTCTCTCTCTCTCTCTCTCTCTCTCTCTCTCTCTCTCTCTCTCTCTCTCTCTCTCTCTCTCTCTCTCTCTCTCTCTCTCTCTCTCTCTCTCTCTCTCTCTCTCTCTCTCTTTCTTTCTCTCTCTCTCTCTCTCTCTCTCTCTCTCTTTTTTTCTTTCTCTCTCTCTCTGCGTTTCTCGCTCTTAGTTTCTCTCTCTCTCTCTCTCTCTCTCCCTCCCTCCCTCCCTCCCTCCCTCCCTTCCTCTCTCTTCCTCTATACCTTCCTTTCTTTTTTTCCTGCTTCCCCAGTCCTTTACTCTTTCCCTCCCTCCCTCCTTCTCCCTCTTTCCCCCCTCTCTCTCTCCCTCCCCACCTCGTCTGTCTCCCTCCCCCCCCCAGCTGAGGGCGCGGGGCGGGCAATCCGCACGAGAGACGAGGAGATCGAGACCGAGAAGTCTGCAGCATTACCAACTCTATTAGCGGACGGGAGAACAGAGCGTGATTAACAGTGTTGCCAGTCGATTTCAATCCTCTGACTAGCAGCGTCAGGGACAGTTAACGGTCCTTTGTACAGTCAGCACTCGGGGACGCTGTCCGTAACTGCCCGGCGTCTGTTAAATGGAGAGAGAAGGGACAGTGAGTTTGGTAAATCCATGTACTTATGTACTTATGTCTCCGTGCACACAGATATACCACACAGACACATACTCGCAAACACGCACAGAGATATATATTTATATGCATATATGTGTGTATGTATATGCACACACACACACACACACACACACACACACCACACACACACACACCACACACACACACACACACACACACACACACACACACACACACAACAAAAACACAAGCACAAACAACACCAAACACACACACACACCACCCCCACACACACACACCACACACACACCACAAAAATACCTAAAAAACAACAACAAACCAAACCAACCACACAAAAAAAAAAAAAAACAAAAAAAAAAACAAAAACAAACAAAAATATATATAATATATATTATATATATATATATATATATTATATATATGAATTATTTATATTTTATAATATAAATATATATTATATATATATTCTATATATATTATCTATATGAATATTTTATATTATTATATATAATATTTTAATTATATTATATTATATTATATATAATATATTATTATATTTATATATATCTATATTATATATTATATTATATCTTATATATATTGATATTTTACTTCTGTTTCTTATAATAATTATATTATATTATCTCTATTATTATTATATATTTCTAAAATTATTCTTATATTCTTATTTATATATCTATATTATTATATATATTATCCCTATTTTATTACTATTCATATATATTATATATTTAGATATTATATATATCTCTCTCTATATATTATAATATCAAATATTTATATAAAATCTTATCTATATATATATAATATATTATATATATATTATTTTATATTTTTTCTATATATTATTTATATATATATTATATATATATACCCTATATTATCTTATATTCTTATCTTATCTCTTTATATTATCTATGTTTTTATCCTATAATATTTATATATATCTATAATATATATATCATATAATATTTATATATTATCTATTATATCTCTATATTATTTTCTATTTTATATATATATACTATATATCATTTCTATATAATTATATATATTATCTAAAATATATATATATTATATTTTAAACACACACACCACACACCACCCCACACACACACACCCACCACCCCCACACACACACACACACACACACACACACACACACACACACACACACACGTATCTATGTGTGTGTGTGTGTGTGTGTGTTCTTTCGTCGAACAACGAAGCAAACGCACACACCAAGCAAACAACAAGCACTAGCCTAGGGCCGGCGTCATCTTCGTAATCTCCACAGATTGCGAAAACAGTGTAATAAGCGTTTTATGTCTGTTTTAAACGTGTCTTTTTATCAGCCGTCAACTTCCGGGCACGAAGTTAGATCCCACGCCACCGCCCGTCCGCGCTTCCCCTAATTATGCTGACGAAGTTTTATGAATATTGCAGCGGAGTCTGATCTTGGGGAGTAGAAGTGTTCGTGACAGTTGGTGTTTTTAGCTCTCTCTACTTTATATATATATATATATATATATATATATATATATATATATATATATATATATATATATATATATATATATATATATATATATTGTGTGTGTGTGTGTGTGCGTGTGTGTGTGTATGTGTGTACATATATGTATATGTAAGTATATATATATATATATATATATATATATATATATATATATATATATATATATATATATATATATTATATATATTTATATATTTATATATATATAGACACACACACACACACACACACACACACACACACACACACACATTTAGAAACTTGCCAGTTGATAATATTTGATAGAAAAACTCCCCCTTTCTTTCTATTTTTTTTTCTATAATGTTGAAGTATATCCACAGTAGCGGGTGCATTTTTTCCGGAATTCTGTACTGCATCTTCGCTATTTCCTTCATTTTCTTGCCTCTCTCTTCCAGGAAACATGACTTACTTGGCTTAGCAGCTCGATCCTCGCTCGTTCTTAATAATTCACGCTTAGCTCGCTGGCCACAGCCTCTTTCGCTGTCTTTCTCTCTCCTCTCTCTCTCTCCTCTCTTTTGCTCGCCTTGCCTTATCTTCCACTCTGCTATTCTTTTCATTCTTCTACTCGTCTCTCTGTTCTCTCTTTCTTGTACTCCTCTTCATTTTTTTTCTATGCGTCTGTTTTTTATTGTATTCTCCCTTTCTCCTAATCCTATATCTTTTTCCTCTCTCCTTCCCCCTTCGTTCGTCTCTTCTTGGCTTATCTTCCCCTACTTCTATATCCCTCATCCTATCATCATTCCCTCCTTCCTCTCTCTCTTTCCCTGCCCCATATTCCCTCTACTCTAATATTCTCTACTGTTATCTTTTGCGTTCCCTCTCCCCTCTTCGTACTCCGTATCTCACCTCTCTCATATTCCCTATTCCCTCTTTCTTCTTTCTTCTCTCTCGTTTTTCCTTCTGTCTCTCTCTCGTTCATCCCCCCTCCCCCATTTTCCTGTGTTCCCCTAACCTATCTTCCTCTCTCTCTTCTTCCCCCTTGCTTCATCCTCTTTCCCTCTTCCCTCTCTTTCTTCTATCCTCTTCTCTTCTCTTCCTGCCTTCCACGCCTCCTTCTCCCATGTTCCCTCTTTCCTATCGTCCTATTTTCTATCTCCTATTTTCTTTCTCGATTTTCTCTATCCTCTTCCTATTTCCTATCTCCTATTTTCTCTTCTTATTGCCTTTCCAAATCTCCCCTCTCCTTCGTCCCTTGGTGTATTTTCACCTCTCTCTTCCTCTTCCCTTTTCTCCTTCCCTTGCCTCCTACACTCACCCCCTCTCCTGTGTACACCTGCCCTTCCCTTCTCCCTTCTCTCTGCCCCCCACGCTCCCTCTCTCTTTCCCCTCTCTCCTCCCCATGCCTCTGACGTCCCCTCTCTCCTCCCCATGCCTCTGACGTCCCCTCTCTCCTCCCCATCCCTCTGACGTTTCCTCTCTCCTCCCCATCCCTCTGACGTCCCCTCTCTCCTCCCCATGCCTCTGACGTTTCCTCTCTCCTCCCCATCCCTCTGACGTCTCCCCCCCCCATGCCTCTAACGTCCCTCTCTCCTCCCCATCCCTCTGACGTCTCCCCCCCCCATGCCTCTGACGTCCCCTCTCTCCTCCCCATCCCTCTGACGTCTCCTCTCTCCTCCCCATCCCTCTGACGTCCCCTCTCTCCTCCCCATCCCTCTGACGTTCCCCCCCCCCTATGCCTCTGACGTCCCCTCTCTCCTCCCCATGCCTCTGACGTCCCCCTCTCCTCCCCATCCCTCTGACGTCTCCTCTCTCCTCCCCATCCCTCTGACGTCTCCCCCCCCCATGCCTCTGACGTCCCCTCTCTCCTCCCCATGCCTCTGACGTCCCTCTCTCCTCCCCATCCCTCTGACGTCCCTCTCTCCTCCCCATGCCTCTGACGTCCCTCTCCCCCCCCCCATGCCTCTGACGTCCCCTCTCTCCTCCCCATCCCTCTGACGTCCCCTCTCTCCTCCCCATCCCTCTGACGTCCCTCTCTCCTCCCCATGCCTCTGACGTCCCCTCTCTCCTCCCCATCCCTCTGACGTCCCCTCTCTCCTCCCCATGCCTCTGACGTCCCCTCTCTCCTCCCCATCCCTCTGACGTCCCTCTCTCCTCCCCATCCCTCTGACGTCCCTCTCTCCTCCCCATCCCTCTGACGTTTCCCCCCCCCCTATGCCTCTGACGTCCCTCTGTCCTCCCCATCCCTCTGACGTCTCCCCCCCCCATGCCTCTGACGTCCCCTCTCTCCTCCCCATCCCTCTGACGTCTCCCCCCCCATGCCTCTGACGTCCCCTCTCTCCTCCCCATGCCTCTGACGTTTCCTCTCTCCTCCCCATCCCTCTGACGTCCCCTCTCTCCTCCCCATGCCTCTGACGTCCCCTCTCTCCTCCCCATCCCTCTGACGTCTCCCCCCCCCATGCCTCTGACGTCCCCTCTCTCCTCCCCATCCCTCTGACGTCTCTCCTCCCCATGCCTCTGACGTCCCCTCTCTCCTCCCCATCCCTCTGACGTCTCCCCCCCCCCATGCCTCTGACGTCCCCTCTCTCCTCCCCATGCCTCTGACGTCCCCTCTCTCCTCCCCATCCCTCTGACGTCCCTCTCTCCTCCCCATGCCTCTGACGTCCCTCTCTCCTCCCCATCCCTCTGACGTCCCTCTCTCCTCCCCATGCCTCTGACGTCTCCCCCCCCCCATGCCTCTGACGTCCCCTCTCTCCTCCCCATCCCTCTGACGTCCCTCTCTCCTCCCCATGCCTCTGACGTCCCCTCTCTCCTCCCCATCCCTCTGACGTCTCTCCTCCCCATGCCTCTGACATTTCCTCCCCCCCCCCCATGCCTCTGACGTCCCTCTCTCCTCCCCATGCCTCTGACGTCCCCTCTCTCCTCCCCATCCCTCTGACGTCCCCTCTCTCCTTCCTCTGCTTCCCACATCCATCCCTCTCCTACGTCCCCCTTGGCCTATCTTCCCCTCTCTCCTCCCCCTGCCCTCACGGCCTCTCCCCCCCTCTCTCCCCTATCCCCCCTCTCTCCCCTTCCCCCCCCCTTTCTCCCCTCTACTATGCCCCCCAGGTCTATCCTCCCCTCTCTCCTCCAACCTCTCTCTCCTCCCCCTCTCCTCCCCCTCTCCGCACACACCAACAGTGTCAGGCTCTGTCCATCCATCTCCTCCTTCGTCTCCATCCATCTTTCTGAAGACGGTTTTTCCTTTTCTTCCTTCTGTGTATGGTAATTTTCGTTTCGTTTCTTCACCCTTTTCCTCTTTTATTTTTATTTATTCTATTTTATCATTTTTTTATCATTATTATTATTGTTTTTTTTTGTGGGGGGGGGGGGGTTGAATTTTGGTTTTGCAGTCGGATTGAATCATTTTTAACATTCTTTTTCAACAATATTTTTCTTTTTGCATCACTCTTTCCACCTTTTTATTGGAAAAATAAGGCGAGCGTCTATACGTGACCGTATGCGTATATCTTTGACATTACCTGTTTTTTTTCTTTTTCTTTTTTCTTTTTTTCTTTTACAACAGATTGCATGTATTACAGTCATAGAATGTTATCGCAAATCCAGACTAGATATCACAA
>NC_051388.1:55715316-55717816 GCF_015228065.2 Penaeus monodon | reverse complement strand
GTCTTTAGGCCGACGTGTCCTGTGCGAGAATTATAGCAGGTGGACACTGGGCAGGTGGGGACTCCCCCTCCCCTCCCCCTCCCGTGTGTCCGTGGTCCCTCCCCCTCCTCCTCTCCCCTATCTCTCACCCTTCACCGCCCACGGGAGATTCTCTTAGAATGAATGGGATGATTTAATCATAAGTAATGGTTATATTGTTTGCCTGTTTGCGTGATTATGGGTAAGAGGATGGTAGGGTCTCTGCGCTGGATGTTTCCTTTGTCTTGTGAGGACTTTGTAACAATTCTTCTCTTGCTTTCTCTCTCTCTCTCTCTCTCTCTCTCTCTCTCTCTCTCTCTCTCTCTCTCTCTCTTCTCTCTCTCTTCCCCTTCTTCTCTCTCTCTCTTTCTCTCTCTCTTCTCTCTCTCTCTTCTCTCTCTCTCTCTCTCTCTCTCCTCTCTCTCTTCTCTCTCTCTCTCTCTCTCTCTCTCTCTCTCTCTCTCTCTCTCTCTTCTCTCTCCTTCTCTCTCTCTTCTCTCCTCTCTCTCTCTCTCTCTTTCTCTCTCTCTCTCTCTCTCTCTCTCTCTCTCCTTTCTTCCTTCCTTCCCTCAATCTCTTTCTTTCTCTACCTGTCTATCTATTGTGTGTATATACGCACGCTCATGCGTGTGTGTGTGTGTGTGTGTGTGTGTGTGTGTGTGTGTGTGTGTGTGTGTGTGTGTGTGTGTGTGTCTGTGTGAGTAGGCGTGTAGGCGTGTATGGATATTAAGTGTAGGAAATGATAGTAATTATATTTGTTATTATTTTCACTGTCACATTTCTAGTTTTCCAAAAAGTGTTAACTCATCATTCCAAATAGTTTTACTTTACAAATATACCGAATTAAATATAAAGAATTACAAAAAGCAATGTAGTGATACAATTAGATAAGGACAGAATATTTTCCCAAAGACCAAATGCAAGGAAACGAGTTAAACACCTATAGCAAATTTCTAACAAGGACGAACAAAACTACGCCATCAATATATTTTTTTCTGAAGCATGAACAAACGTAGATTCAGCAAATAGCAGTTCTACGTAATGAAAAAAAAAAAAATCGTATGCCTCTATGTGTGTATGTATGTAGGCACAAGCTATCAACATAAGACGGAGGCTCATGTTGGACATATTAGTATACATGGGTAACATGTAGGTCTAAAATATGGATAACCCCAGACTAGAGCCATATCCAGTCTGCGTTACACAGACTTGTGTTGGGTAAAAATGAAGCGAGAGTACATAAGATCCCCGTTTCCTTTGCTTAGGCTAAGAATGAGGTGAAAATACACCCTGTTTTATCTATCAACCTACTTATTTATTCATTCATTTTTTTAAATAATAATTATTATTATTATTTGTTTTTTTTGAGTGTGTGTGATTGCAAGATGGCGACCACACAGTTGAACGAAAGGGAGAGCACCATTAATCTCATAAAAGAATTGAGATTCCCCGCGTCTTCACATCAGTTTGAGATTCCCTCATGTAGGCCATTACGCCAGAGCTCCCGTGATCAGAAATTATAATATCGAGGGTTCAGGAAAACGCGCCAGGAAACGCTATGGAATCTCCCCATTAACGGAAACGGGAAGAAAATACACACATTTCTTGACGATTTCCTGCTTCCCTCAGTGTACTTGGTCAGGAAGGGAGAGGTGTGGGTAAGGATGAGGGAGAGGGTGAGGGAGAGGGAGAGGGAGAGGGAGGGTATGGGTGAGGGTGAAGGTGAGGGTGAAGGTGAGGGAGAGGGAGAGGGAAAGAGAGAGGGTGAGGGAGAGGGAGAGGACGAGAGAGAGAGAGAGGGAGAGGATGAGGGAGAGGGTGTAGGTGTAGGTGTGGGTGTGGGTGAGAATGAGGGTGAGGGTGAACGGGTGAAGGTGAGGGAGAGGGAGAGGGTGTGGGTGAGGGTGAGGGAGAGGGAGAGGGAAATAGATTGAGGGAGAGGGAGTGGGGGAGAGAAAGAGAGAGGGAGAGGGAGAGGAAGAGGAAGAGGAAGAGGGCGACAGAGACAGAGAAAGAATAAGAGAAAGAGAAAGAGAAAGAGAAAGCAAAGAAGAAGGGGAAGGAGAGAGATAACCCGAAAAAAACACACACACAAAAAAAGAAAAAAAAACAGAGACATATAGATCGATGGATATATATATATATATATATATATATATATATATATATATATATATATATATATATATAGATCGACCGACAGATATAACGATAGATATAGAGAGCTCCCTCAGCCCAGAAGCCAATCCCCTTCGCCGCAGTTACTTACCCATCCCCAAACTAAAGCTCCCCCCCCCCCCCCAGTACCTCGCGACCAGGGGCTATTCCTTCGCCTTCATTTACATGCATTCAACACCTTCCCTGTATCGGGAGCAACACCCTTGACCGAACTCGATTCTGGGCCTT
Source organism: Penaeus monodon (assembly GCF_015228065.2). Taxonomy (NCBI): domain Eukaryota; kingdom Metazoa; phylum Arthropoda; class Malacostraca; order Decapoda; family Penaeidae; genus Penaeus; species Penaeus monodon. The sequence continues at coordinate 55,715,392 of NC_051388.1, read as the reverse complement.
ATGTCTTGACTGCATAAGGCGAAAATGGCTCTTCGTGTCCATCTGGTGTGTCATTATCTTCATCCGAATTCATCTC
>NC_051388.1:55687816-55702816 GCF_015228065.2 Penaeus monodon | reverse complement strand
GACAGACAAGTGGATGTAGAGGTATAGGCCTATAAATACATAGTTGATTGCGTGTGTGAGTATTTGTATATTAATGTCTATGAGCGCTTAGGTCTAGACTTATGAACATTTTTTAATTTATAAAAAAAAATATATATATATATATATATATATATATATATATATATATATATATATATATATATATATATATATATATTCGCACTGCTTGAGAATCTGTTTTTCTAAAGTTTTGTATCCCATAATTACTCTCTTTCAGATCTGTCATGGCAATTTCATGCATTTCTTATTCAAAAGGTATCTGATTTGTATTCATTTATAAAAGTTTTAGTGGGATGTGTAATTTTACTTAAATATGAATCGGAATGAAATATTTTGCTTGTATGAATTTAAATAAAAAAATCACGGTTTAACGAATAGCCCCTGAATATATCCAAAGTACATATTAAAATAAATATGTTATTTGAGTGTTTTAAGTGCTTATTTGTCTTAGATAAGTCTTTAATGTATTCCGTTATAGGCAAGTAGCATATCAATAATCATATTTGTTTTTATCAATTAGGTTTTTGAAAAATAGATGAATTTGCTTGATTAATCAGTACACTGCATGAAAAAATGTATATATTAATCTATTTGAAAATATGTTGGGGGATTTTATATCAAATGATGAATATTAGTAACTGATTTTTTAAATTCCTGCTTGAATTAAACCCTTCCATAATTGATATTTTATCTGGCGTCTGAATTACATATGCGCATATGCATAAAGATACGTGAACTCGTGCTGATGATCCTTTGTGTGTCCCGAGTGTTTTTGTTTGTTTATTTGCCCATTCCTTTGTGTGTATTTGTGTGTTTGTGCGTGTGTGTGAGAGAGAGTGAGAGCGAGGGACAGGGACAGGGACAGAGACAGAGACAGGGGCAGAGACAGAGACAGACACATAGATATAAACACAGAGAAACGGAAGGAGAGAAAGAGAAAGAAATAGTAACGACTACACACACAACAACGTACGTAACACACAATACTACCAATAAAGTAACTCGCGTCTCCTTCACACTACCCCGCCATAGCAGAAAAGATCACCATCTCCCCAGGCCTGCTCAGTTCGCATTCCCCTCGAGCCAATGTGAAATATGAAAACAGACAATGGTGCAATAGTGACACACGGGCCTGGTCTCCATGACATAGGTCCCTCATATTTTTATCTACGAACAAGAGGCGGAGCAGCAGGTCGCAGGACAAGTGGAAGGTCGTGGCCTGCACAAAGGAGACCCCCGGCATGAGCTCGTGTCTTTAGAAAGGAACTTAACGTATTTGAGGTGGCTGGAGACACTCATGTTGCTATGGCGGCCGCTGTAATGAAGGCGGTGACGTAAGGTGGCTAACGTGGAGATTTTTTTTTTTTTTTTTTTTTGCGAAATATGCGTAATTTTGAATAGGAGAAATTGCAAGTTGTATGAAGTATAAGCTGTATTAAGAGTAGAAGAGGATATTTCTAAACAGTGATACAAAATATTTTTTGTTTGCTTAACTAGGTTAAGATGTCTGGACTGCCGAGAGAGAGAGAGAGAGAGAGAGAGAGAGAGAGAGAGAGAGAGAGAGAGAGAGAGAGAGAGAGAGAGAGAGAGAGAGAGAGAGATGGACGGACAGACAGAAAGGGAAAGATTTAGGGGGAGAAAAGAACGAAGAGAAAAAAGAAAGAGAAAGAGCGAGAGAGAGAGAAAAACAAAAACAGAATAGGAATAAGGAAAAAAAGATATATAAGGTCCATTGTATTCTCGTTCTCCCTCTCTCTTTCTCAGCCAGACAAAGGAGCAGATCCACCACATCTATCTCCACCCTCGAAGGCTGGAAAAGTGGGAGAGAAGCGACTGCAAAGGGTGTGTTGTCGTATGCACTTTTTGAAGGCATTGGCGATATTGAGGTTGTCGTTTATGTATGCAAGAGGCATTTTGCTTTAAGTATCCTTTCCTGTTGTGTAGGAAATGAGCATTGTCTCTCTCTTTCTCTCTTTCTTGTAAGTTAATGGGAGTTTGATGATGATGATACTAATGATGGTGATGATAATGGTAGTAAAAATTATCATAAAATGATAATGATGATGATGATAATGCTATTAGTAGTAATAATGATAATAAAAATTATAATAATACTGGGAATAATGATAATGATAATAACAATGATAGTAACAGTAATGATATTACTACAACTACTACTACTACTACTACTTAGATTTAGATTTAGAATTACGTTATTGATAAAGATAATAATAATGCTGAATATGATAACTGATTATAATGATAATGATAAAGATTGTAATAATAATAACAATAAAAAATGACAATGATCATGATAAGGATAATGATCATGATAAGTTTGATTATGAAAAAAAAAAAATAACGCGAAGAAAAACAACAAAATTAACGACACGAATAAGAGCAAAAGCAATAATAATAACAATAATGATAATCCCATCATTAACGATATTTTGAATAATGCAAATAACAAAAACAGCATTTCCGTGTTACAGCTATTGCCATAATCATCATTATCACCAATTTCCTAAATGTTATAATACATTTCTCAAAAGTCACTTAATCGAGGCAAACAGACACCTCAACGAAGGTCCAAAGTAAAATAAAGCGAAGGGAACGTTCACAAAGCTTTGAGATCAAGGCATCATTCAGGTGTGAGAACCAGGCGTCGGCAGCCAAGGTCCTCAGAGAATACCTGTGTAGACAGAGCCTCTCTTAAGGCGTGGCGAGCGGGGCCACGTCTTGAAGCGCCGGACTTGGCTCGGGGAGTTGAAGGTGGGCGGAGGTCAGCGTGGACGGGAGAGGTCGGGTCGCGTGTTTGTTTATGTTGAGTGTTTTTTGGTGTTTATCGAAGTGAGGATTTGTTTTCTCTCTGTTTCTGTCTCTGTCTCTCTGCCTCTGTCGTTTTCTATCTCTGTCTCTTTCTGTCTCTGTCTCTGTCTCAGTCTCTGTCTCAGTCTCTGTGTCTCTGTCTGTCTGTCCCGTCTTGAAGCACAGGACTTGGCTGGGTGAGTTTAAGGAGGGCGGATGCTGCTGACATGTGCGTGTGCGTGTGCGTTAGCGTGGACGGGAGAGGTCGGGTCGCGTGAAGAATGTGATGGGATGGGGAGTGGGGGTGGGGGTATGTTTGTTTATGTTGTGTATATGTAATATATATTGTATTTTTCTATCTATCTTTCTCTCTGTCTCTCCTTCTCTCTATATATACACATGTATATATGTATATATAAGTATATATATGCATGTATATATGTATATATAAGTATATATATGCATGTATATATGTATATATATGTATATATATATATTATATACATATATACATATATATATATATATATATATATATATAATTATATATAATATATATATTATATATATAATATATATAATATATATATCATATATATATATATATATATATATATATATATATAATAGTATATATATATATATATAGATATATATATATATATATTATATATATATAATATATAGTATATATATATATATATATATATATATATATATATATATATATATATATATATATAATATATATATAATATATAATATATATAATATATATATATATATCTATATATATATATATATTTAATATATTAATATATATAATATATATATATATATATATATATATATATGTGTATATGTATTTGTATATATATGTATATGCATGTGGGTGTGTGTGGTAAGAAAGAGAGAGAGAGAGAGAGAAAAGGAGAGAGAGAGAGAGAGAGAGAGAGAAGGAGAGAGAGAGAGAGAGAGAAAAAGGAGAGAGAAGGGAGAGAGAAGGGAGAGAGAAGGGAGAGAGAAGAGAGAGAGAGAGAGAGAGAGAGAGAGAGAGAGAGAGAGAGAGAGAGAGAGATTTTTTGCTTTTCCTGCTCCTTTCCTCTCCATCTCATTGTCGTTGCCTTTCCTTACTTTATTTTCAATCTCGCTACCCACCCACCCCACCCCACCCTACACACACACACATTTCTTCAGTACTCTGACTTCCACTTCATTTCCTTCTCCCTCTATATTTCTCTCTTCCTTTCACCCTTCCTCCTTTCCTTTCCTCCCACCTTTCCGTTCCTCCCTCCATGCCTCCCTCCCCCTTTCTCCCTGCCCCCTCATTCCCCCTTTTTTTGCGTGCCATCAGAACTTTGGGCCAAGTTAATATCCCGAGCATATCGAAGTGGAGTATTGAGTCCCCTCCTCCAGGTTATCCTAATTCACAGTCTCCATAATGGCGAGGAAACGCAAATAACACAGGCAGTAGGCTAAATCCACAAGTTTCATATTCCCCTCTATCCCTCCCTTCTTCCCTTTCTTCCTCCTCTCCCTTCTCTCTCTCTGTCTCTGTCTCTCTCTCTCTCTCTCTCTCTCTCTCTCCTCTCTCTCTCTCTCTTTCTCTCTCTCTCCTCTCTCTCTCTCTCTCTCTCTCTCTCTCTCTCTCTCTCTCCTCCCTTTCTCTCTCCTAACCCCCCCCCCTCCACTCCGCCTCTCAGTCCTCCCCCCCTCCTCTTATCTTTCCTAGTACTTCTCTCTTCCTCCCCTCTCTCTCTCTCCCTTCTTTACCTCCAACCTCTAAGTTCCTCTCTCCCTCCCCTCCTCTCTCGTAGTCCTTCCCTTTCTCCCTCTCCCCTCTCCTCATCCTATCCTCCACTTTCTTCGCTTCTCCTAGTCCTTCCCTTCTTCCTTCCGCTCTCCCTCTTTCCGTCCGATCCTGCCTTCCTCCCCCCTCTCCTCTCCCTTTTTCAGTTCGATCCCTCCCTCCCCCCTCTCCTCTCCTCTCCCTTCTCTATTTCCGTCCTATCCTTGCCTCCCTCCCTCCCCTCTACTCTCAGTCCCTCCCTCCCTCCCTCCCTCCCTCCCTCCCTCACGAGTGGCTCAAGCACCCTCAAAGGGAAAAGAATAATACTGAGAGAAAAAAGAAAAAAAAGAAAAAAAAAAAAAATCCACGAAATAAATCCTGCGCTGTTTTTCGATTCTCCGTGAAGGCTGAAGGAGAGGAATGACGTAATAGGAGAGAGGATGAGGAGGAATTGCCGACCGTGCGAGTGGTTTTGCGTTTTCTGGGATATTGTGATGTTAATGATGACAACAATGGCGAATGTAGAAGGGAAATGCGATAATGTTGGCGGTAAAGATATTGATGATAATGACGACAGTGACGATCGTATTGTTTAGGAAGATTAGTGTTGGCGGTAAAGATATTGCAGATAGTGACGGCAATGGTGGTTGTATTAAGGGAAATGCAATGATGTTGGCGATAAAACTATTGATAATAAAGACGATAATTGTGATGGGATAAAGATATTGTTAATAATGATAGTGTGTGTAACTATATATGTATATGTACACACACACACACACACACACACACACACACACACACACACACACACACACACACACACACAACACACACACACACACACACACACACACACACACACACACACACACACACACACACACGCACGCACGCACGCACGCACTCACATACATGTATGCATGTCTGTGTGTCTCTGTGTGGTTCTAATAAAGATTTATTTTACCTTCAAGAAATGATCAAAATATGAACAAACTGATAAGTCATTATGAATCAACGAATCAAGTAAACTCGCCCAAACTTGAAAATATAATAATCCATAATTAGTATTTTGTTTTAAAGTGTTAAATTGCCTTCTCTGTCACTTGGCAATTGTTTGCAAACTCGAAAGTCCAAATAGTGTGGGGTTAATTATAGCATTCATTCACCAAAAATGTATAAGCACTTTGTTTGTATGCAATTAATTTCGGATGTAAAGGTTCGAAAAGTAAGCAAAGTTGTGAGATTACTTGTTTGCCTACATCAAGAGAGTTATCATAATAGTTTAGCCCATGCAAAGTTAAGGGATTACGGTATCTCTCCTGCGGGCTGGCAGTTCTAATGGATGCCCTCCAGAACGGGTGTGGAATGTTTGCGACATCTAATGAACATATCTTCCTCTTACGTTTCACGCACACACACGAAGGGAAACATAAATACACACACACACACACACACATACGCACACTTGGACGCACGCACGCGTACGCACACGCGCACGCACACAAGCTCGCACGCAAGCTCGCACGCAACACACACGCACACGCACACGCACACGCACACACACACACACACACACACACACACACACACACACACACACACACACACACACACACACACACACACACACACACGCACGCACGCACGCACACGCACACGCACACGCACACGCGCACGCGCACGCACACACATGCAGATGTATACAGTATATATAGAGAGAGTGAAACACAGACAGACATATAGAGGTAGAAAAAATAGTTGCTGAATACACATACAAAGAAACAAGTTCCGTACCCGAAGTAATATAAGGCGATTATGTAGGTAGAAGATGGAGATTCAAGTTGATATTAAGATCAAAATATTAATGGGACTATACTGACTGATGGTTCCATGGAGAGGTTAGTAATTGTGAATCTTAAAGAAGAAAGAAAGCATTGATATTTAGTAAGTGTAGATAAACATTCCTTTGAAATACATACGGATGTTCAGTCACATATACTCAGTATATGTCCGTCTCCCTGTCCAATGTATTGTACAATAAACCAAGCAAACGTCAAGTGTTAAACCAAGTGCACCGGATATGTGCGTGAGTGTGAGCCAGCTGTGTCAGCCAGGATGGGAAGCGAGTCTGGTTCAGCTGACGACAAGTGGTACGACATGACAGCGTGAGCAAGACCCTCCTTTACCCACCTCTGCCGCCTCGACGAATGGGTGGAACGAGCGAGCGGTGACATTATGGGGCTGGAAGTGCTTGCCCATTGCCTGCGTGCGGGAGGTGTGCGCCGATGGGTGAACGGCGAGGGGTGCTGTAGCTCATTACCAAAGTGGTGGAAGTGAGCACAAGAGAGTGTGTGAGGGAGATACAGCGGGTCGGATCATTGACGGACTAGTGAGAGGAACGAATGAGAAAAGTGAGGGTTCTTCACCAGCGCTGAGAACCTATATACGTTAGGGATTGAATGCAGAAAGACGGGATGTGGTGGATTGCTGACGAAGAGAGATACGTGCGTGTGTTTTACGGTGAATTTAGTGAATCTTTTTCGATAAAAAGGCGTGCATTTAAACAGACAACGACGGTGTTAAGTCCAATATGCCTCCTTCTGCTCCTCCGCTACCCCTTCCACGCAGCTTGAAAATGCAATGGTTTATCCAGGAAAAGGATACTACTTAGCCGTAAAGAGAAAATCCTTTGTGTTGTGTACCGCTGCTTCCATTTTTAGTAGGCTGGAAAGGGGAAGATGTCGACGCCATGCATTATGATGAACCCCTTTCTTTCGCAGCTGGATTTTTCATGGTAAAGCGTTTTGACTAGAATGCCTGGGCTGTGCTTTCTTGGCGGGGCCTCTAGTGCAATACTTTTATAGTTGCAGTTACTTTTTACAATAACTTTAGTGACTTACCATCCGTTTCTTACTGTAGAACAATTATTTTTATCATTCCATCTACTTTATACATGTAATCTCACTGAGAATAGTCCTACAGGAATAGCTAGTCTGTTTAAAGTTTAATTACTCCCAGTGGAGTGGTAGTGAAACGTGGGTTGTGTACCGTAGACTAAACACTTTTGGGAAGCCCCACTAATTAATATATGTTTTGTTTTGCTCGAGGATTGTAAGGACATTCATATAAAAATTCCTTAGCTCCCTCTGCTCTAGCACATTAGAAATTCGTTCAATATGTATTAAAATGTATTTCAATAGACAAATCAGAATTCCATACTCCTCGCTCTAACGTTCTATTTCCACATTTCAGAAAACGGCTCCCAATGCCAAGTAAAAGCCTGAGCAGACGCTGAGTAGCTCCAAAGCCCTTAGTGCAGACCTTGCCCCTTCCTCATCACGGAATCCTACACGCAAGATGGGCAGAGGTAAGGATATCATCACACAGATACACTAGGGCATGTGTAGTGACATGTCCTTTGTAAAGTATATCAAGTATTCATGACAGCTGATTATCATTATTATGTAAATTGAATGTACAGTGCGCACTTTCACTAAAGCTAGAGGATCCCATTTTTCTTTGTTCGTCCTTTCATTTGTGCTTTTGTGTAAGTGGAAACCTGTAATAAGATCACCACATTAACCATAATAACTATTCCCATTCTTTTACTTCTCCTTCGTCGTGAGATCTGTCTGTGAGGCTGATTATGATATCTGGCGGTCTTGTTGTCCCTAATATTTCTAGCTTCTCTTTCTGTTGTTATAAGTATATATATATATATATATATATATATATATATATATATATATATATATATATATATGTATGTATATATATATATATATATATATATATATATATAATATATATGTGTGTGTGTGTGTACATATATGTATGTATGTATGTACATATATGTATATATGTATGTATGCATGTATGTTTGGGTCATGCCAAAATAGATCTCAAGATTTTTTCTTCCTTAATACGAGGTTTTATTAAGGTATATCAAATCTCCGCTTTGATGATGGTAAAATGTTCTCAAAATATTGGAAGAGAAATGTGCGAGTGAATCTTCAAAGGAATTTTGTATGAAATTAATGAGTCTTGTTGTAAGGAATCTTTTAAAGGCAAGACGAATAGTTTCGTTAAGGCCGCAATATTTGTCAAGCTCGGCTGTGCTCGTCACCGTGCGCGGAAGATACCTCTATTTCTGGGACAGATGTTTCCGGCGACGCTAAAGTCTGTACCTTGGTCGACGCTGTGCCATCGTTAAAGACGTTTGTGATAGCTCTTGTCAGCTGCAGATGACTTTGAGGGCTACTGTTTTTGACAGTGTCTGGGACGTGTGTTTGAAATGGACTCTGGGGAGAAATCAGGTCGGAGGTCACGGGGTGTGAGTTCACGCCTTTAAGCTCGCTGGGAATCCTGAAACATAGCTATGTTCTCCTTGAGTTAAACTAGGTCATTCTGCAAGTGTGTGTTTGCCAAGTTATTATTGTGTGTTTATTTAATAACGCGTGTATGTGTGTGGGATATAGATGGATAGTGTGCTTCAAATTATGTTTGTATGTGTGCTTGTTTGTCTGATAGATGTACAAATATAAATTAGAATGTAATGGAAGTATGTGTGTAAGTGTATGTACCTTTGAATACGTAAAGCATATGTATTGACGTGGAACATTTCTGTTGTACCTGAATGCTTTAGTTCATAGTTTCACCGCTGATGATCATTTATCGGTCTTGTTCCACGAGAGAAAAGACAGACAACACACACAGTGAGGTGGAGCGCAGGACAGAAGTTCGTCATTACTCATTTCTGTTGTCGCAGCTTCCTTCGTTGTCCTGCACAGCTCCGTCGTCTTAATTACTCTGTGCGAGTCTCACGACGAGAAAGTCGATAGAGATTATCGAGAACAGAATAAGCGCTCCCACACGCCGCATGTCGTAAAGAGATGGCAAGAGAGAGTGGGAGAGGGAGATGGAGAGAGGGAGAAGGAGAAGGAGAAGGAGAAGGAGAAGGAGAAGGAGAAGGAGGAGAAGGAGAAGGAGAAGGAGAAGGAGAAGGAGAAGGAGGAGAAGGAGAAGGAGAAGGAGAAGGAGAAGGAGAAGGAGAAGGAGGAGGAGGAGGAGAAGGAGAAGGAGAAGGAGAAGGAGAAGGAGAAGCAAAGGGAAAAGCAGAGGGGAAAGGAGAGGCAAAACGAGAGGGAGAGAGAGAGATGGGCGGTAGAGAGTTGAAAGAGAGAGTTGAAAGTGAGAGTTGAAAGAGAGAGTTGAAAGGGAGAGTTGAAAGAGAGAGTTGAAAGAGAGAGTTGAAAGAGAGAGTTGAAAGAGAGAGTTGAAAGAGAGAGTTGAAAGAGAGAGTTGAAAGAGAGAGTTGAAAGAGAGAGTTGAAAGAGAGAGTTGAAGAGAGAGTTGAAAGAGAGAGTTGAAAGTGAGAGTTGAAAGAGAGAGTTGAAAGAGAGAGTTGAAAGAGAGAGTTGAAAGAGAGAGTTGAAAGAGAGAGTTGAAAAGAGAGTAAAAGTTGAAAGAGAGAGTGAAAGAGAGAGTTGAAAAGAAAAAAGAGAGTTGAAAGAGAGAGTTGAAAGAGAGAGTTGAAAGAGAGAGTTGAAAGAGAAAAGTTGAAAGAGAGAGTTGAAAGAGAGAGTTGAAAGAGAGAGTTGAAAGAGAGAGTTGAAAGAGAGAGTTGGAAGAGAGAGTTGAAAGAGAGAGTTGAAAGAGAGAGTTGAAAGAGAGAGTTGAAAGAGAGAGTTGAAAGTGAGAGTTGAAAGTGAGAGTTGAAAGTGAGAGTTGAAAGAGAGAGTTGAAAGAGAGAGTTGAAAGTGAGAGTTGAAAGAGAGAGTTGAAAGAGAGAGTTGAAAGAGAGAGTTGAAAGAGAGAGTTGAAAGAGAGAGTTGAAAGAGAGAGTTGAAAGAGAGAGTTGAAAGTGAGAGTTGAAAGAGAGAGTTGAAAGAGAGAGTTGAAAGAGAGAGTTGAAAGTGAGAGTTGAAAGTGAGAGTTGAAAGTGAGAGTTGAAAGAGAGAGTTGAAAGAGAGAGTTGAAAGAGAGAGTTGAAAGAGAGAGTTGAAAGAGAGAGTTGAAAGAGAGAGTTGAAAGAGAGAGTTGAAAGAGAGAGTTGAAAGAGAGAGTGAGAGAATACCAACTCCCAAACATTGTTTGATGTCTGCTGTGACGTCAGAGGTGTGTAATCACGAGCCTCAAGACTATACCAACGTTTCGACTCGTTTTTGTTTTGTTTTGTTTCATTTTTGTTTACATTTTGTTTTTGTTTTGATATTTTTTCTCGTTCCTCGTCATTATCATTTTGCAGCTCACTCGAGTCATTGCAACTTTAACCAAGCATTGATACCATACAATGCCTGTTAGTTCGTGGGTGAAATGAACTAGATAAAGGAGGCTGCACAGGTAACTTTTAGCACTTTGACATCAAACTTGATTATAACTGTAGAAACTGTTTAACATATAGATTATGATAAACACTGGCTTGGGTTACATAGGACAACTTCTATAATTGCCCTTTATTTATGTCGTAATAAGACTGTCATTACCTCATTGTGTCCCCCTCTTGCATAGGGATACCATTTCAGTGCACTCTACGAGAATACCAGGAATTGCACGCTCTGTTCCTTGCGACTTTCTTGTCCTCTCGTTTTTATTTATATGTAGTATCAGTCTCAGTCTCTCTCTCTCTCTCTCTCTCTCTCGCTCTCTCTCTCTCTCTCTCTCTCTCTCTCTCTCTCTCTCTCTCTCTCTCTCTCTCTCTGTGTGTGTCTGTCTCTCTCTGTGGCTGTCTGTCTGTCTGTCTGTCTGTCTGTCTGTCTGTCTGTCTGTCTGTCGCTCTCTCTCTCGCTCTCTCTCTCTCTCTCTCTCTCTCTCTCTCTCTCTCTCTCTCTCTCTCTCTCTCTCTCTCTCTCTCTCTCTCTCTCTCTTTTTACAGTGAGGGGAAAAATTATTTGCCTTTAACGAGATGACTGCGTTGTCATTATCATCATAGTTATCATTGTCAATGTTATTATTATTATCATCATTATTATTAATAATATTACTACTAGTACCACCACTACTACTATTACTACAACAACAACAACAGCAAAAACAAAAACAACAACAACTACTACTACTATTACTACTACTACTACGACCACCACCACCACCGCCACCGCCACCACCACCATCATCATCATCATCATCATCATCATCATCATCATCATCATCATCATCATCATCATCATCATCATCATCATCATCATCATCATCTCATCATCATCATCATCATCATCATCATCATCATCATCATCATCATCATCATCATCATCATCATCATCATCATCATCATCATCATCATCAATAGTATTTAAATATCTTTAGAAACAGTAGTGTTGGTGGTAGTAGTAGTAGTTGCATCTATTTTCCTTATTATCAATATTATCATCATCATAATTGTCATCCTCACCATCTACACCATTATCATCCTCTTCCTCCTCCTCATCTTCACTATTGTTTTTTCATACATTCAGTTTAATAATTCCTTAATCATTGTCAATCTTATAGCTATATTATCACTTTTCTCAAAAATTATATAATTTCTAAGTTTGATTTTTTAAAAGGTTAATATGATCTTTGAAAAAAAAAAAAAATCCACTACGGACCACGTATTAGATAATGTTATTAGCGCTACAGAATGGCCAAGAAAAGTTAATTTAATAAAATGCTAAAGTGGTTCACTAAGGGAAGCCTAATTGCATACTTATTGTTATTTATTAGCATGAAATTACTGGAATTAAAATGATCGTCCCTCTTATTGGGTAAATAGTGTTCGTTATATGTGCATCAAAACCACGTACACGCTTTACATATCCGAATTTCTCAGATCAAATAAAGTTTAAATTTCAGATAATATTTCATCCTCACGTTTTCATCCATAACGTGTGAGTGCAGTTTGCCTCCGAACTTTTTCTCTTGATAATTTTTATTTCGCTTAATTTCAGACAATTCACTGAACGAAATAACACACACACACACTTGCTTTTGTCTTTATTCCATTATTAATGATAGGAAGATTCTAATACAACAATGTCCTAGAAACAAGCAATTATCTACATCAATATTTGGAAATTTAGGATCTTTTCTTGAGAGAGAAATAGACACACATGTCCCAAAAATATACCGATTTTTTTCCCCATCCCACTTTCTCTAGCCTTTTCTTCCACTTTATCTTACCTCCCATCCCGAATTTCCCCGTCTCCCTGTATTTCTCTCGCTCTCTTTGTGCACACGTCTCCTTAAGAAAATGCATCTCCTTCATCGCTTCATTCAACACACACAAAAAAAAAGAAAGAAAGAAAAAAAAAAGGGGCGCCCCCTAATAAAATATTTCCCGGGTAAATTTGGCACAGCGGTTTCCCCTACGAAAATTTTTTCATACGGCGATTTGGAAATTATTAGGTGTTGCAATATCTCAGTCCCTCCAGAAAATGCACGAGAAGAAATTACAAACACTGTCTAGAGAGGGAGAGAAAAAGTGAAAGCTTGGGTGGGAAAGGAGGAAGGAGTGAGGAGGGAGGGAGATGGGGGGAGAAAGAGGGAGAGACAGGGATAGTGAGAGGGGATAAGAGACAGAGAGGGGGGTTAAGAGAGAGAGGTGGGTTAAGAGAGAGAGGGGGGTTATGAGAGAGGGGGTTAATAGAGAGATGGGGTTATTAGAGAGGGGGTTAATAGAGAGACGGTTAAGAGAGAGAGAGAGGAAGAGAGGGGAGGGGAGGAAGAGAGAGAGAGAGAGGGAAGATGAGAGGGGGAGACCCAAGGGAGAGAGAGAGAGAGAGAGAGGATGAGAAAAGAATGAGAGAGAGGAGAGGAGAGAGAGAGAATGAAAAGGGGAGAATGAGAGAGAGAGGAATTTTATATTATCTATTTCCCCCAAGACAAAAAATCTACCTACCACCCCATCCATTTACCCCCACCCCACCCCACCTTTTTTCTCACCCCCCCTCCCCTCCCGTCCCCCACTCTCGTCCATCTGTCCCTTCCCTCCTGAAATCAGCTGTTCCCTCGCGCACCCCAGCCACTAAAACGCCCTAGCTGTTCCTTCCGCTTCTTGCTTAATTCGGCCATCACTCTCCACGGAATCGCTGTCGAGTTCCATTGTTACTCTCGAAGGCAGTGGTCTCGTTCCAACCGTTCCCGCCGTCGGGAGCAGCCTCGCGGGGAACGGATGCTAATCTTTTCCGGGCTGAAGAGTGAAGGGTTTCGTCCTCGGTTGGTCAGTCCGCGAGAGGAAGCTCATTTCGGAATTTGTGAAGGAGAAGAGGGGGGGTATTGTGTTGTTTGGGGAAGTTTTTTTTTTCATTTTTTTTTTGTCGATTAATTTTGCTCTCTGTCTGTGTCTGTGTTTCTGTCTCTGTCTCTTTCTCTTTCTTTCTGTTTTTCTTTCTGTCTGTCTTTTTCTCTGTCTCTGTCTCTGTCTGTCTCTGTCTCTGTCTCTGTCTCTGTCTCTGTCTGTCTCTGTCTCTGTCTCTGTCTCTGTCTCTGTCTGTCTGTCTGTCTGTCTGTCTGTCTGTCTGTCTCTCTCTCTCTCTCTCTCTCTCTCTCTCTCTCTCTCTCTCTCTCTCTCTCTCTCTCTCTCTTTTCTTATCGTCTGTAAACTCTCTCTCTCTCACACACATATATACACACATGTGTATATATATAGTATACATGTATATGTGTGTGTACGTATATATGTATATATATATGTATGTATGTATGTCTTTATATATATATATATATATATATATATATATATATATATATAATATATATATATATATGTATATATATAATGTATATAAAATATATATATATAAAATATATTTTATATATATAATATATATATGTATATATATATATATATATATATATATATATATATATACTAAAAGGATACAAATCAACAGAGAATCTTGCACAAAATAAAAAAATAATGATAACAACTATACAGAAGTACAAAACGGTGAGAGGAAAGGCCCTTAATGCACGGAAGCGGGGGTCTGTGTTTCAATTCGCAAAAGTGTTGCCTGTATAATGGCCCCCCTTCACCATTAGTTCATGTGTGCATAAAATGACACGTCCTAATGCAGTACAAATTCCCCCAAATGGAGTGTGACTTTCAGAATCCGATGCCTAAGTGGGTTTGTGTGCGTTTGGCCAATAAAATATGAGGCTCTGACCCATCTCGTGGTAAGTCTGGGAGCTCTACTACGTGCTGATGTAAGGAATAGGTTTACGCATACGTGCAGGACACCCACACACACACACACACACACACACACACACACACACACACACACACACACACACACACACACACACACACACACACCCCACAACACACACACACACCGCACACACACACACACACACACACACACACACACACAAAACAC
>NC_051388.1:55679710-55687716 GCF_015228065.2 Penaeus monodon | reverse complement strand
AATGAGAATATGAGAGAATGAGAATATGAGAGAATGAGAATATGAGAGAATGAGAATATGAGAGAATGAGAATATGAGAGAATGAGAATATGAGAGAGAATGAGAATATGAGAGAATGAGAATGAGAGAATGAGAATGTGAGAGAATGAGAATATGAGAGAATGAGAATATGAGAGAATGAGAATGTGAGAGAATGAGAAAGTGAGAGAATGAGAAAGTGAGAGAATGAGAGATAGAAAGAGAGAGAAAAGAAGAAGAAGAAAAGAAAAGGGGGGGAGAGGGTGAAGTGACAGGAGATCTAAGTCAGAAGAAATAAAAGGAATGATTTATTCAGTCCAAAGCTCTGACAATGCTAATAGTCTTTGTTCAAGTGCTGCGTGTGCAGTGAACGTAATGAAGAGGCCATAACGAAGGAAAACTAGAGGCAATAGTGTCAGAAAAATGCAAGGTCGGGTGAGTTGAGTGTAGGGAATATCTGCTGGCAGTTTGTAGGTCTTTTTTCGCTAAGGCCTTTGTAAGCATTATTTTTAGAGCGCAAAGATAGAGAAATTTGTTGATTTATATTTTTTTTCTTTTTATTTAATAGGACATCTTTTAAGTAGGGGCTTGTATGGGTTAATTATGATTTTCTTTCCGCTTTCAAATATCTTAATAGATTATCAATATTATCATCAAGGTCTTCGTAAACATAATTTCTAGAGTGTAAAGAAAGAAAAATCTGACCAATCGACCGACAGACAGGGAGAGGTTGGTGAGACAAAGAGAGAGAGAATAAGGTAATAAGTGTGTAGGAATTAGGTAAATAGGTAGGGGACCAGAGAAGGAGAAAGATCAAGATTAATTCTAACTCTAAAATCAAACTTCACAGATATGTAAACACTCCATCAGCTTTCTAAATTTCCCATACACACAAATATGTGTGTATGTATGAACATATATGCATATATTTTATATATATATATATATATATATATATATATATATATATATTTATATATATATATATATATATATATATATATATTAGAGCATCGGACTCAAGACTGTCACGACGGCAATCTGAGTTCGAGGGTTCGAGTCTCCGGCCGGCGCGTTGTTCCCTTGGGCAAGAAACTTCACCTCGATTGCCTACCTAGCCACTGGGTGGCCAAGGCAGCCCAAGTCAGTGCTGGTCCCAAGCCCGGATAAAATAGAGAGAATGATTACCTAAAAAGTAACACCGGCGCTCTCCGTGGAAAGGAGCTGGGGACCCTACCACGTACTCACTCCAAGAGCATCACAACATGAAAACTACAATCATGCTGTGACTACGGCGGCTCAAACATGAACCTACCGTAAAAAAAAAAAAAAAAAAAAAAAGAAAAAAAAAAAAAAGAAAAAAAAATTATATATATATATATATATATATATATATATATATATATATATATATATATATATATATATATATATATATATATATATATATATATATATAATGTGTGTGTGTGTGTGTGAGTGCATATGTATATATATATATTTACATATATAATAATAATGATAATAATAATAATGATTAAGAAATATCAGTCCCAGCCTCGTGGCTTTTGATTTTACTTTAATTCAAAACTTAGAAAGGATTGCTCTTGTGGAGCAATGTTGAAAGAAAGAAAGGGAAAAAAAGAAAATACTGGAAATCAGAAAAGCCTTGTTTTTAAGGGGTCTAATTTCTCTGCAATCATCATTAAGTTTTGAGACGAAACGCAATACACAGTGTCTTTGCCAATACTGTTTTGATGTAAAATAGAAACAATACAAAAAAAAAAAAAAGTGAAGAGAGAATATGTCGATCAAGCTGCAGTATTGGTCTGCAAGGGAACAGCAAAAATGTGTCTAAAGTAAGATAGTAAATTCACCGGTAAATTGAGGACTGCCAGCTTCACCGGAGTGGTGAAAATGGCTCACAAGCCTATTATGAACCGTATTGGAACTGGTATGCGGTAATTATATCGTTGGATAGAAGGGAAATGAAGCAATATGGACACGGTAACTGTGGAAGAACTAATGAAGTCTGTAGTAAAGTGGCCACGGAATTGAGCCACGAATGAGGGATGGACATCGGCCGGTTTCCTTTGTCGGTGAAAAGCCGAAATGCTACAAATGAGTCGGTGTGGATGCTCCTGTGCACTGAATGGGATTTAGGTACTGTCGCTTCCTAATTGGGAAGGAAAGGGGTGAAACGGGAGAACATTTCTGCACAAGGACGGTATTGGGACTTGGTAATGCGTCGCCTGGGGAACGGGGAGGACTCTGGGTAGGATTACAGCATAGTCCTGCCAATAGTGACAAAGGTCCAAGTACTTTTTCTCAAGTTCAGTGCATATGGGTCCTAACTCCCCATGGTGTGGATTGGATATTATCGATGAAAACAGAACTAGATATGAAATCGATTACCAAGATTTCATGTTTTGGGACAGAATTTCACTAAGAAAGCCATTCACAAGAATGAAGGTTAGAAATAGGTAAAATAAATAGATAAATGAATAGATAAACAGATAAAAAGAGAATATCCAGGTAAGGGCGAGTAAAGGTAGATAGAAAAGGAGCTAGTGAGAATTTAAAAAATAATAATAATGATAATAATGATAATAACACACTAAAGATGAAATAAGCAATTCAGAAATATTAAACATTCGAGGTGTAATTGGAGGATGAAAAAGTACATGTGTGGCAGTGAATTAGAAAAAAAATGTTATCAACGTATTCAAAACAATTTGTGTAAAACAGAAAAAAAACATTAAAAGTTATAAGAAAACGAAATAAATGAAATTAGATAAAACTTGAGGAGGGAAAAGGACTATAAAAGGAATACAGTTAGGAGGAAAATAAAAGATATTAAAAGCGAAAGAGATAAAAGAAAAGATAATACCTGTTCAAATCGCCGAAATCTTTCACGGCTGAGCGCGATCTGACCTACTTTAATTGTGCAAAAGAATTGATGATTATGACTGACTGACTGACTGACAGACAGACTGCATGATTTCTAATAAGAAACCTGGACAAGATATACAACCTGTACATTTGACAACATACCGACCGGAATGAATCAGTTACCCCTTAAAAACCATGAACCAGAGGGTTACAAAAACATAATTCATAGCGCCGTTGTATCTCAGATTATTAATTTAAGCGATAGGGGAGCCGAGCACACGAAACTCTGAGAAAGGTATTCCTGTTCATCACCTCTTATTTACATTTCAAAGAAGACTTTAACTTAGATCTTAAGGCGAAACAGTGGATTGGGTAACCTTTGTAATGAAGGGGATTCCATTTCAGTCTGAGGTAAAGATTAGTGATAAAGCTTTGTTTTCGTATAAAGAGGAAGATCTGCAAAGGTGATGATGATTAGGTTATGTAACGTGGCAGAATATTATGGTGTGATAATCATAGTTAGGAAAGTTGGGTTTGAGAGAACGATTTTCAGCTGTTTTGAAGCGATCAAAACATTGAATTAAAGTTTGAGTATCCTCGGAGCATATTAAAATGATAATAATATTAGCAAAATGATAATAATGAAAAATAAACGATGATAGTAAATAAGATAAAAAAAACTATTATAGAAATACAATGCAAGTATCCAAGGCAACATCTGTATTAAAAGACTTAAAAGCATAAGAGATTCGAGATTTTTCAATTAAAAAAGGAAAAAAAAGAAAATGGTGACTTGGAAAGCGCTGGGTACATGGAAAGGGGCCCAAAAAATCTGAAATTGCGAAAAGAACGAGGGGATTAAAAATGAATGGAAGAGAAACAACGGTAAAAGAAGAGTCACTTACGAGAATAGATTAAGAGAAGGGAGAAATGGAGAAAGGGGAAAAAAGAAAAGGGAAAGGGAAAATGATGGATTGGGTACGCTAAACAAAGAAAAAAACTGTTAAAAAATTGTGAATGGGGAAGAATGGGCTGAAAAAGCCAAAAGAGGTGGGGAATGCTTTAGAAAGTTTTGATATTAAAAAAAAGGGGGAAAAAGCCCCAAAAAAAAGGAAGGGGGAAAGGGGAGGAGATGGAGAAAGAGACTAGGAAAGAGAGGGGAGGGAGAAAAAAAAAACAGCTGTAAGACCGACAACAAACACCCAAACCCAAAAGAGAAAAAAGGGTCTGATAAAAACTTTGGCGTTTAACTGGGCCCCACCATTTTGTTGAATTTGACAGAAAAATTAAAATGAAAAAAAAAAAACGCTAAAATTTTTACAAAAAATCCCTTTTATCTCAGCTTGGATTACAAAAAATTACGAAAAAAAGGGAAATAATGGACTTCAAACCCGACCAAAGGACCTTTTCCCCATTCTTTTTCCCCTTTTTTCTCTCCTCCCCGTCTCGCTTTCGCTCTCTTCGCTCTCTCTCTCGCTCTTCTCTCCGCTCTCTCTCTCTCGCTCCTTCTCCCCGCTCTCTCTCTCTCGGGTCTCCCCTCTCCCCGGATCCTCTCTCTCGCTCCTTTTCTCTCGCTCTCTCTCTTCCCCGCTCTCCATCTTTGTTTGCTTTTCTCTCTCCCCTCTCTTTTCTCCCGCTCTCTTTTCTCTTTGGGGTCTCTCTCTCGCTCTCTCTCCTTTTCCTCTCTCTCCCCTCTCTCCTCTTCTGGGTCTCTCTCTCCGCTCCTCTCTCTCTTCCTCCTCTCTCTCTCTCGTCTCTCCTCCTCTCCTCTCTCTCTCTCTCCCCCCCTCCTCCCCCTCTCTCCTCCCCCTTTCCCCTTCTCTCTCCTCTCCTTTTTTCTCTCTCTCTCCCCTCTCTCTCCTCTCTCTCTCTCTCCGCTTGGGGGTTCTAAAAAAGGTTTCCCCCTTTCTCGCTCTCCTTTTCGCTCCTCCTCGTTCTCTCTGCTCCTCTCCCCTCTCTCTCTATTCTCGTCTTTTCCCTCTTCTACTTCTTCTAAATTTGGGGTTTTTCTCGTTTCTCTCCCTTTATACTCCCTTTTCATCCAATTTTTCATCTCTCTCTTCTCTCTTATCCCCCTTTTCATCCTTTTATTCCTTTTCTCCTCTTACTCTCTCTTCTCCTTTCTCTCTTCCTTTTCCCCCCTTTCTCCTTTCTCTCTCCTTTCTTCCCCTAAAAAACCCCCCTTTTCTCTCTTTCCCTAAAAAACCCCCTCTTCCTTTCAAAACCCCCCCTTTCTTTTCTTGATCTCCCTCCCTCTTTTCCTCATCCTCTGTGTAAAGATCTTTTTCTCCTTTTATCTTTTCTCTCCTCTCTCACTCTCTCCCCCTCCCTCCCCCCCTCTCCCTCTTCTTCCCTCTCCCCCCCCCCTCTCTTCTCTCTTTTTCTCAGTCTCTCTTCCCCCTCTTTTCTCTCTCCCCTTTTCTCTCTCTCTCTTTCCCCCTCCTCTCCCCTCTTTTCCTCCTTTTTTCCCTCTCTTCTTTCTTCCTCTGCCCCCTTTCCCTCTCTCCTCTCCCTCCCTCTCTCTCTTTTCCTCTCTCAAACTCTCTCTCCCCCCTCCCGCCCTTTCTCCCTCTCCCTCCCCCCCCCCCTCCTCTTCTCTCCCCTCCTCTCTCTTCCTCCAATCCTTCCCCTCTTTTCTCCTCCCCTCTCTCTCATCGGCTCTCCCCTCCTCTCTCCTTTTCTTTCCTCTCTCTCTCTCTTCCTCTCTCTCTCCCTTTCCCTCTCTCTCTCTTCTCCCCCCGCTCCCTCTCCCTCTCCCTCCCCTCTCTCCCCCCCTCCCCCCCCTTTTTCTCCCCCCTCTCCCCTCCTCATCTCTCTCTCTCTCTTTCCTCTCCTCTCTCTCCCCACTCTCTTTTCCGGGTTTTTTCTCTCCCCTCTTTTTCTTCTCTCTCTCTCTCCTTTCCCTCCTTTTCTCTCTCTCTCTCTCTCTCTCGCTCTCTTTGCTCGCCTCGCTCTCTCTCTCCTCGCTCTCTCTCTCGTCTCCCCTCTCGCTCTCTCGCTCTCCCCTCTCAAAATCTTCTCTCTCTCTCTCTCTCCCCTCTCTCCTCTCCCCTCCCCTTTTCTCTCTCTCTCCTCTCTCCTTTTCTCTCTCTCCTCCTCTCTCCATCTCTCTCTCTCCTTTTCTCCCCTCTCTCTCCTCTCTTTTCTCTCTCTCTCTCCCTCTCTCTCTCTCTCTCCCCCTCCCCTCTCTCTTGCCCGTTTTTTCTCTCTTTTTCTTTCTAATTTGGGAATCCACGTGACGTTCATCCCCGAG
Organism: Penaeus monodon; assembly: GCF_015228065.2. NCBI lineage: Eukaryota > Metazoa > Arthropoda > Malacostraca > Decapoda > Penaeidae > Penaeus > Penaeus monodon. Next base: position 55,681,553 of record NC_051388.1, on the reverse strand, counting down.
AGTTTTTTTAATTTTTCGTTCTTCTTCCTGAAAAAAACTTCATGATGGGTGAATCCCTGAAGCTTTTCATCTGGTTAATAAGCTCTTGGACACTAAGATGCGAAACTAATGAGAAAATTGCTGGACTGACATTTATATCTGGATTATGAGAATTCTTCATCTCCGCGGCTGGTGTCTTCTGCCCATCCTCGCCTCTTCCCTTCTCCTCCTCTTTTTCCCCATCTACTCCTTCCTCCCATTCCTTACTCTCTTGAACCCTTCCCTTCCTTCCTCACTCTCTTCTCCGCTTTCCCCATCCTCTCTTCATCCTCTTCCTTCCTCTCTTTACATTTCCCCTCCTTTCCTCCTCACTCTCTCCTCCCCTTTCCCCCATCCTCTTTCTCTCTTCTTCCCCTTCCTTACTCTCTTCAACCCCCTTTTCCCTTTCCTTCCCTCACTCTCTTTTTCCCCCTTTTTTCCCCCTTTCCCCTTCTAACCTTTTTTCCTCCTCTTCTTAAACCGGGCTAACCCTTCCCCTCCTTCCTTCCCACTCTTTCCTCCCCTTTTTCCCCATCCCCCCCTTTTTCTCTTCCCCCCTTCTTCTCCCTTTAATCCTTCCCCTTTCCCTTTCCCACTCTCTTATCCCTTTTCCTCTATCCTCTTCGACTTTTCCTCCTCTTCCATCTTCTCTTCTACCCTTCCCCTCCTTCCCCCTTTCCCACTCTTTCCCTCCCCTTTCCCCCACCCTCCTCCTCTCCCCTCCCTTCCCCCTTCCCCGCTCTTTCCCCTCATTCTCAAGGGATCTAGGATCATCTCTGTATCCGGCGAAGTGCTTTATTTTCTAATCCAAACAGCTGATCCTCTGTCTGTCTTATTTCTCTCTGTCTGTCTGTCAATTTATTTATTTCTCTCTCTCTCTCTCTCTCTCTCTCTCTCTCTCTCTATTCCCCTCCTCTCCTTTTCTCTCTCTCCTCTCTTTTCTCTCTCTCTCTCCGGTTTTCTCTCTCTCTCTCGGGCCCCTCTCTCTCTTCTCTGGGGCCCCCTCTCTCTCTCCTCTGTCTCCCCTCTCCCCTCTCTTCTTCTCTCTCTCTCCTCTCTCTCTCCTCTCTTCTCTCCTCTCTCTCCCCTCTTTCCCCTCTTTCTCTCTCTCCCTCTCCTCTCTCTCTCCTTCTCCTCCCCTCTCTCTCCAAATCTCTCTCCTCTCTCTCTGCCTTTTCTTTTCTTTTCTCTCTCTCTCTCTCTCTCCTCCATATATAATTTTTATATATATATATATATATATATATATATATATATAATATATATAAAATTTTTGGGTTTTTTCCCTTCTCTCCCCCCCCTCTCCCCTCCCCCTCCCCCTCCCCCTCCAACCCCCCCCCCCTCCCCCCACTCCCCTCCCCTTTTCCCCTTCCCCCCCTTCCCCCCGCTCCCCCTCTTTTCTCCCTCTCCCTCCCACTCCCACTCCCATTCCCACTTCCTCCCCCTCCCGCTCCCCCTCTTTCTCCCTCTCCCTTCCTCCCCCACTCCTCCTTCCTATCTTGTTCTCCGCCCCTTACCCCCCCCTTTTCGCCAGCCCAAACTGCCTTTTTAGCTGCCCTCATCCCCACCTTACCTTTATCGGGAAGAAAACCACGTCTTTCCAAAAGCGATAATCAAAAAAGATAAAAGAACAGTAATAAAACAAGTTCTGAATTTCAAACCCTTTTTCTTTCCCCCTTTTTTTTGGTTTTCTCATCACTTTTTATTGATTTTTTCTCTTGACTCCTCTTCCCCCTTTTGCTCTTATGTTTTTTATTTTTATTATGGGTTTTTTTCGTTTTCCCGCTTTTTTCGCCGGGTTTTTTTGTTTTTCGTTTTTGCGGTG
>NC_051388.1:55672210-55674710 GCF_015228065.2 Penaeus monodon | reverse complement strand
GTATATAGTATATATATATATATTATATATATATAATATATAATTATATTATATATATATATCGTGGCCTGAATTCAATTCCCCGTCACAGCAACGTAAAATGACTGACCTCATTGCTCGCTCGAGCCCGATCTCACGGCGAGAAAACGACATATCGCCTTGAGAAGTCAAAAAAAGCAGTGTTCGTGGGGAAGTCGCGCGTGGCACAGGTGTTTGAGTGCAACGAACCGTAGTTGATTAGGAAGGGCATCCAATCAAAGGGAAGGTTAGACTACCAAAAAATCCTCTCAAATAATGAATTGAAAAGAGGCGATTTCTACAGTGATAAATGGCTTTTTTTAGAGAGAAAAAAAAAAATATATTATGTATATTATAATTATATATATTTTATATATATATATATATATATATATATATTTTATATATTATATATATATATATATATTTATATATTTTAAAAATAAATATATAAAATATATATATATATATATTATATATATATATATATATAAATATAATATATATATAATTTATATATATATAATATATAAAATATAATATAATATTTATATTTATATATATCATATTAAAATATATATATATATATTATACAGATGTATATATTGTGTATGTGTATGTGTATGCGTATGTGTGTGTGTGTGTTTTGTGTGTGTTAAATAAATATTTTATTTATATTTTATATTTATATATATATATATTATATATATATATTTGATATATTATATATAATATTACCATGAAAATATTGTATTTTTTGTATATAAAGTGTATGTTATTAAATATATATATATATATTATGTTATATTATATTATATATATATTATATTATATTATTAAAATATAATTATATTGTGTGGGGTGTGTGTGTGTGTGTGTGTGGTGTGTGTGGTGTGTGTGTGTGTGTGTGTGTGTGCGTGTGTGTGTGCGTGTATGTGTGTGTGTGTATGTGTATAAACCGCAATCCATTTTCCTATCAACACCTCTCGCCTATTCATTATTACCTTTTGCAAAACGTATTTTCCCCTCAAACTTTTTTTATTACTTTCATTTCCCCTTTTTTCTCACTCTCTGCTCCTCTTCACTTATCACACTTGATTCTTCGCTGTCCCTCCTCTTCTCTCGTTCGCTTTTCTTTTCCTCAAGCCGTTATTATCCTTGTTTTTTTTTTTTACCACTGTCTTTGTCCCCTTCCTTTCTCTCCTTCGCCTGTTATCTTCTTGGTCTCCTTATTCTGTCTTTCGTCGGTCCTTTTGTCATTCTGTCATGCACGATGTCGGGTTTTCGTCCAATAAATTGTTTTCGTCTGTTCTATCATATTTTTTGTTGTTTATACCGTTATTAACCTCTGATTTTGCTCTTAATTTGGCTGGTGTGGTGTTATTATAATTATTGCTTTTTAGTATAATTATTATTTACTGTGATTACCATTATCATAATCATAATCGTAATCGTAATCGTGATCGTAATAATAATAATAATGATAATAATAATGAACACATTTATGTATAAACACAAAACCACAATGATTAAAAGACTGATAACATATTAAAAAAAATGAGACAGAAAAGAAGAGAGAAAGAAAATCTGATTAGATATATAAAAAAAAGAAAAAAGAAAATCTGAATAGAACTTCCCTCATTAAGAATTCGACGCTAATCTGGCATGATGTTTTGTTTGCACGCCCCCTGAGCCAGTTGACATTTTACGACGCGTGTAAAAAGTTCAAAGTCGGGGTTCATGATTCTTGGCAGGGTGGGTGGGTGGGTGGGCAAGGTGGGCGGAGGTGGACGAGGGGTGGGTTGGGATTGCGGGTTAGGGTTGGGGGCTGGGGGTGGTGGTAGTGGGGAGAATAATGACTTGGACGCACACACAAAAGCACCGATGTCTTACTACTTCAGATTCATAAGTATATATATATTATATATATAATAAACACACACACACACACACACACACCCACAACCCCACACACACAACCCCACAACACACACCACAATTAAATAATAATTTTAATATATTATATATATATAATTTTTAATATTATATAATATATATGTATATATACACGCACACACACACACACACCACACCACACACACCACTAAAAATATATATATAATATAATTATATAATATAATATTAAAATAATAAATTTTTTATATATATATATATATATAATATATAAATAATTATTAAATATATTACATGTAAAATTTAGATTATAATTATAAATTTAAAAAATGTATGTATATATTAAATAAAAATAGATATTTTATATGTATTATATATAATTATATTAAAATTAATATATGTAATATATATATAATTTGTAATATATATTTATATATAGGGGATAATTATAATTATATATATTATATAATCTAAATATATAAAATATAATATATATATATATTTTATAAAATAATTATATATTTTTATATATAATGATATATTCTATTAATATAATTTTAAAAATTAT
>NC_051388.1:55647210-55652210 GCF_015228065.2 Penaeus monodon | reverse complement strand
GGTATTGGTGTTGATGATCGTGATAATGATATTGAGAGTGATGTTGATATCATTATTATTATTATTATTATTATTATTATTATTATTATTATTATTATTATTATTATTATTATTATTATTATTATTATTGTTATTATTATTGTTATTATTATTGTTATTATTATTATTATTATCATCATCATTATTATTGTATTTAGGATGTTTACTTTGACTTTACTTTTTATCTCATTCTTGTTCTTTTTCGTATTAGCGCTATTGTTGTTGTTATCATCAATACTATAATTAAGTTGTTAAAGTTATTATTATTATTATCATTATGATCCTCATATTACCATCACCACGTCATCATCTTTATACATTATTATTATTATTATTATCATCATTACCACCCAGTGCCATTATTTTCATTTATCTTTATCATAACATAATATTTCAAATAGTGATGATAATTGCGAAACAGTGACACCGTAATAAAGAACAATAACAATAACGACGAAAAGAAGATAGTTGTAATAATAAACAGAGATAAATAAACAAAAGCAACAGTTAACAACAGCACCAATGCTTATAATCCAGCACAAGACGAGACCAGCATTATATCGTTCCCTTAATTCGGCAATTATCGTCCAATTCCACTTTTATTCGTCAATAATCCTTCCTGATCAAGTCCCCGACCGTCGGGTGTTTTATGAGGGATCATAGAACTGTCTGTAGCGGGCGCGAAATCCCTTGCAAAGACGTAAGATTTGCAGTCTCGAATTACCAGCAACTTTGAAAACTATTATCAGATGTCTTGCGATCACTTGTTAAAGAGAGGATTGAGTTTTTATAAAGCACGGGATAGTAGCGAAAACTGGTTTAGAATTTGGAAAGTATGTAGGGGGAAAGTTATCAGTGATATGTGTAGCGGGATAAGTGATTTTTTTAAGAGAGAGGGGAGAGAAGAGAAGAGAAGAGAAGAGAAGAGAAGAGACGAGACGAGACGAGACGAGAGAAGAGAAGAGAAGAGAAGAGAAGAGAAGAGAAGAGAAGAGAAGAGAAGAGAAGAGAAGAGAAGAGAGAGAAAGAGGAAGAAAAAGAGAGGGAGAGAGGGAAGAGAGAGAGAGAAAAGAGAGAGAGAGAAGAGAGAGAGAGAGAGAGGAAGAGAGAGAGAAGAGAGAGGGGAGAGAGGGAAGAGAAAGAGAAGAGAAGAGAGAGAGAGAGAAGAGAGGAGGAAGAAGAGAGAGAGAGAAGAGAGGAGGAGAGAGAGAGAGAAGGAGAGAGAAAGAATAGAGAGAGAGAGAGAGACAGGAAGAGAGAGAAGGGAGAGAAGAGAGAGAGAAGAGAGGAGAGAGAGAGAGAGAGAAGAGAGGAGAGAGAGAGAGAGAGAAGAGAGGAGAGAGAGAGAGAGAGAGAAGAGAGAGAGAAGAGAGAGAGGAAGAAGAGAGAGAGAAGAGAGAGAGAGGAGAGAGAGAGAGAGAGAGGGAAGGAGAGAGAGAGAGAGAGAGGAAGAGGAGAGAGAGAGAGAGAGAGAGAGAGAGAGAGGAAGAGAGAGAGAGAGAAGAGAGAGAGAGAGAGAGAGGAGGAGGGAGTGGAAGATTATTCGGAAATGATGAAGTCATTTCATAAAGTTTGTGGTGAAAGTTTGTTATGGATACCAATCCGCTAAAGTTGTGTATTTGAGTGAAATTTGAATGAAGTAGTTCCAGGGGGACAGGAAGTAATAAATGGATTCTCTGGCGGTGATATATAAAGAACATGTGAAAACAAAGAATGTTAATATCATATATATAAACAAGTGCGGGAGAGGGAGTGGGAGAGGGAGAGGGAGAGGGAGAGGGAGAGAGGGAGGGAGGGAGAGGGAGGGAAGGAGAGGGAGTGGGAGAGGGAGAGGGAGAGGGAGAGGGAGAGGGAGAGGGAGTGGGAGTGGGAGAGGGAGAGGGAGAGGAAGAGGAAGAGGAAGAGGAAGAGGAAGAGGGTGAGGGAGAGGGTGAGGGAGAAGGAGAGAGAGAGATAGAGAGACAGACAGAGACTGAGGGAGAAGGAGAGGGAGAGGGAGAGATAAATACGAAAGATGGAGTTAAAGAGCGGCTGATTTACCATAAAAACCTTACTCTATTTCTGCCTTTATGCTTTTTTCTCCATTCTATTCGCCAAAAAAGGCATTTAGAATAGAAGCCTTTAAAATGCCATAAAACTCTGCTTGACAATCAGCCGCAGACCGATTGAAAGTAAAAATCCTTCAAGAAATCTGAAAATAAGAAGAAAAAATTGAACGAACATCAAAGCCAAATAACTTCACAAAGACAGAAAGACAGAAAGAAAACCGGAAAAAAAATGCGAAAGCGATTGGAAAAAGAAGAATTGGATCGCTTTGGTCTCAAAAGTCCATCCAAAATTTATATCCCATTTTGAGCTTATTTAAATAAAAGCACGAATTCGCACTAAGCATAACCGTTAGAATACACATGTCTCGTGCTCACGCGCATGAGCGCACCTGTTGAATCAAGGGGGAAGTGAAACCGGCGGAGAATTATTTAATGAAGATCATAGTTTGGGATTTATTTGCAGTCATTTTCTCCGAGTTTGTCTCTCTCTCTCTCTCTCTCTCTCTCTCTCTCTCTCTCTCTCTCTCTCTCTCTCTCTCTCTCTCTCTCTCTCTCTCTCTCTCTCTCTCTCGCTCGCTCGCTATCTATCTATCTATCTATCTATCTATCTATCTATCTATATATATATATACACCGAATGTGCGTTTGTGTGTGTGTGTGTGTGTGTGTGTGTGTGTGTGCTTGTGTGCGTGTGCGTGTGCGTGTGCGTGTGCGTGTGCGTGTGCGTGTGGTGTGCGTGTGCGTGTGCGTGTGCGTGTGCGTGTGCGTGTGCGTGTGCGTGTGCGTGTGCGTGCGTGTGTGTGTGTGTGCGTGCGTGCGCGCATGTATGTGTGTGTGCCTTCATCCATTAATGTAACAAGCCTACATCTACACAAATCCATTGATTTATCTATTATCACGCGCCTGTACGGTGTGCGTGCGTGTATTTATAGCCAGAGGAGAAACATAATCTGTCTTTATATATCAACCTATTTTTTACCTCGCCTTGTTACCTTTTCCAATCTAATGCTAATGAACAAGAGGTGCGAAAAGAGAGTAGAGAAATAAGAGTGAAAAACACAAGTCATTCAATATAACTATGGATTACCTTAGCCTTGTAACGTCATACGCCAATCATTTACCTTTTCCTTAGGCTTCTGTATTCTGTGTTTTTCCGGATTTCGGTTCGTTCATCCGTCTTCTGAAATGACTTGTTATTTTACCTCTTTCTGTCTCTCTCTTTCTATTTTTCTTTCTCTTTCTCTTTTTCATTACGCTTTCTCTCTTTCTCTTTCTCTCTCCTTTCTCTTTTCTTCTCTTTTTCTTGTTCTTGTTCTTCTTTTCTTGTTCTTGTTCTTCTTGTTCTTCTTCTTCTCCTTCCTCTCCTTCCTCTCCTTCCTCTTCTTCTTGTTCTGTTTCTTCATTTTCTTCAAATCTATTTCCACGGCTTTTCCTGAATTATTAAACCCTTGAACCTCTGTGAAGCAGTGAATCTCTGATCTACCGAACCTTGAACTCCTGAACCCTTCGAGACCTAAACCCACTAGAACCATGAACCCCTAATACCGTGAACCCTTAAGTCCGTGAACCCTTAAGCCCATGAACCCTTATGCCCATGAACCCTTAAAACCGTGAACCCCTCAAGCCCATGAACCCTTAAACCGCGAACCCATAAGCCCTTAAACCCCTAAAACGCACATTAAACCCCTAAAACCTCCTCCCCCCTCCTCCCCCCCATGAACCGTCGAACCCCTGAACCCTTGATACTCCACACCCTCTCCCAAGACTACGAGAAGACCAGAGGGGGATCAGTAGAGCAGAAACCCCGTCCGTCTCGTGTGCTTTTCCCTGGAGAGAAGCGATCTTCGTGTACGTATGTAGGGAGAGGAGGAAGTTGGGAGGAGAAGGGGAGGAGATAAGGGAGGAGGAAAGAGGAAAGGGGAGGAGATAGGGGAGGAAAGAGAAAAGGGGAGGAGATAGGGGAGGAAAGAGAAAAGGGGAGGAGATAGGGGAGGAAAGAGGAAAGAGAGGGGAGATAAGGGAAGGAAGGGGGTGGAGATAGGGGAGGGAAAGGGGGGAGAGATAAAGGAGGGAAGGAAAGACATAGGTGAGGGAAGGGGAAGAGAGGCTAAGGCAGTAGAGGGGAAAAGTGAGAAAAGGGGGAGAGGAAAGGAAAGAAAGGGGGAAAGAGAGGGAGAGAAGGGAAGGGGAAGAGAGGATAGAGGGTAGAGGGGAGAGGAGGAAAGGGAGAAAGAGAGGATGTGGGAGAAAAGAGAGGAAAATGTGGAAAGAGAGGAAAGGGGGGGGGGAGAGAGAGGAAGGGGGGAGAGGGGGAAGAGAGGATAGAGAATAAGGGGAAAGAGGGAAGAAAGGAAAGAGAGAAGAGAGGAAGAAGAAAGAGAGAAAGAAGAAAAGAGATTGGGGAAGGGAAGAAGAAGAAGAAGAAAAAAAAGGAAAATGGGTTGAACGTAAGGGAAATAAGAAAAAAGAGGAGAGAGAATATCGGAGAATCAAGAATTGGGGAAGGAGAGCGAATAATGTGGGGAAGAGAGGACTAAGGTAATGGCTATCAGGGCGGAGGAAAAGAGCCAGAGAGACGAGGATAAATAAGCATAGGTAAGAAAAGCAGAATGAGAAGGCAAGTGGGGAGGAAGGGGAATAGGAAGGCAAGTGGGGAGGAAAGGAATGAGAAGGCAAGTGGGGAGGAAGGGAATAGGAAGGCAAGTGGGGAGGAAGGGGAATGAGAAGGCAAGTGGGGAGGAAGGGGGAAAGAGAAGGCAAGTGAGGAGGAAGGGAATAGGAAGGCAAGTGGGGAGGAGGGAATAGGAAGGCAAGTGGGGAGGAAGGGAATAGGAAGGCAAGTGGGGAGGAAGGGAATGAGAAGGCAAGTGGGGAGGACGGGGAATGAGAAGGCAAGTGGGGAGGAAGGGGAAT
>NC_051388.1:55637210-55642210 GCF_015228065.2 Penaeus monodon | reverse complement strand
GCGACTGGTACCTTTTCTGACGAAAATCTTGGTCCGTGGGCCTATGGCGATCTTCGATGACGTCCTTCTCACAGCATCCTAAGGGTCCTCCCTCGGTGCCGTGTCGGTCCGACTGCAATATAAAGTCGGGGAGCCAGATCATACACGTAAGGGCCAGAGTAAGAGAAAAAGAAAGGCAACAGAGAAGATGGGGTGGTAGTTACCACTAGCCGGTTATTCATAACAATTTACGGTTTTTAATGTTGGTTTTTAACTTATTTTCGTCTTTTTTTTTCATTTTGTGTTTTATTTTCACAAAGGTAAAGAAGAAAATAGAAGAGGGAGATGTCAGTAGCGGTCCGCATAGACCTATTTGAACTACCAACCATCTCTGATAGATATGAGAATAGAAAGGGAACGACATCGGCGATCCGCGAAGATCTATTTGAACCATAGTCGTCACACAGATAAGAAATATATGTAACTTGTACTTTATGTACGAACCACTCGTCACGACGGACAAAATTGCGGGCTAAAGAGATACATAATAAATCTTTACGCCGGCACTAGACAGCAACCAGCCTTATTAATGAAAAAGGGTCAGTGTCTTTTGTCCTGCGTGTGTGAGTGAGGTGAAGGTGTGTGTGTATGCGTGTGTGAGTGACAGCTATCGTTAATGAGAGGGAAGCGAGAGTGACCTCACACAGAGAATGAATCATAAACACGAATATTAGCGTTCACTATAACAAAACTGAAGTAAATTAGCAATGCTAGCTATTTACGATTATTTCAACTACCACATTGAATTCAACATATAATGATATGCGACAGAATGTACGCATGAATGAATGGTGACATGAAAAAATATTCGCCAAATTTTTATCAAGCAAATCTTCTCGGGGTCAGAAATCTGAACTGCCGAGGTACATGTCTAGCTTTGCACGTCAGACTTCAATAAAACTCAATAACGGGGGGATCCTATACCCAAATGCCGTATATGACTGAAGCGACTCGAGCCAGGAATATAATATCCTGCTCTCTTCTGCGTATCTGTAATGGGCGCTCGCAAAATTCCCGAAGGATATATAAATTTTCACGAATCACACAAACGCTTGGGGGGTACCCAAAACATGCAAGCGACTTCAAGAGGGTGAGAAAGGTGTGATTAATAAGCGAATAATGATTCTAGCTTAAACCCTAGTCCTACATTAATTAACGGACGTAACCGCGGGTCACACCGACTCAAAGGGAGCCGAACGAACGAATAACTTCGGTTATTGCACCTACTCTCGAACGACGGAGCGCAGATCTATTAGGCGTTTACGCAACCCCGGGGCAATATCGGGCAATCCTGTGCACTATGATATGGGGGAAGATCCTACGCTATATGCAAATAATACAATTTTGTTACCTGCTTCGCTCTAGCGCCGATAGAACGTGTCACCAAAAAGCAATGTAACAATGATATGTTTGACCCTACCCACGCCGCCACCGACCGGGAAAAGAGAAGTGAGGTCAGGTCAACCTTTTTCTAATCCAAAGTGACCGCAAAAGAAAGAAAAGGGAAGGTCAGGTCGGGCGCGAGGGTTAGGAACGAGATAAAATGAAATGATATTCGTGATAAGATAAAATCACGAACGCGTTAAATTCGTTGCAGATGAAACAATATAAATCTCTAAAAACGAGAGAAAATAAATAATTACTTAACTAACGAACGATATTCATGTTTATTGATCACATACTCGATCGCACGGAAATGCGATCTGAGGTGGAAGAATAGTGGAGAACGTGCCATTTGCTGTCCTTAGCACCTATTAACCCAACAAAAACAACGGCTTAACACATGTATGGGAGAAGAAGGGAAAAGAAATAAGAAAGGGGCCCAAACGTGTACTTACGTGTTTTTTTCTTAGCCATGTCTTGAAGCGGTCGAGCGGATTTTCTTCGGAGATTTGCGTTCATGCTGCGAGCCGGAAGGACGCAGCGCCACCCTGCCACCAGATTGTAAAAGGCTATGCGTACTCTAGTACAGTGGCTGACAGGGACGCAAAACACACGTAAAGGGGTGAACACACGCTACGACGACGCTACGACTTGTCTAAAGGGTCAAAAGCGCCGCGCGGAGGTCACGGTCAGCTGCCCGGAGAGAGGGCGGAACTGACCTACCGCGCTGGTCGCTTGACACGAACTCCCCCGGAGGGAGGCGAGAGCTGACCCTACCGCGTCGGTAGCTTGGCACGGACTCCCGGTCAAACGAGGTCAGATATAAAATGTGACCTCCGCCCTCGCTGAGCGGGTGGTTCTTATTTGGGACATTTGGATCCACGTGGAAAACAGCCACGTGGTCCACTGGTAATAGAAATAGAATTATCCACATCCTGTAACAGAAATAGAATTATCCACATCTTATACTCTCTCTCTCTCTCTCTCTCTGCGATCCCTCCCTCCCTCTCTCCCTTTCTCCCTCCCTCTCTCTCTCTCCCTCCCTCCCTCCCTCCCTCCCTCCCTCCCTCCCTCCCTCTTTCCCTCTTTCCCTCCGTCTCTCCCTTTCTCCCTCCCTCCCTCCTTCCCTTCCTCTCTCTCTCTCTCTCTCTCTCTCTCTCTCTCTCTCTCGGCGAGCCCTCCCACCCACCAACGCGACCCTCACCCCCAAGGCATAAGTTGCAGCCATTACCCTCCCTTTCATGCCACACAGGTGCCTTACACACACCTCATCCATCTTCCTTTGGAATCTGCTCTCCCTCTCCACATCCCTTCCTCCCTTACTCACTTACCTGGTTCCTCTGAGGGTCTCCCATTTTATTCTGTCCATTGTTGGCCACTTACGGACGTCTGGCGGGAGTCTTTCGATAAATCTTGGCCGTCCATTCATCCGGTCGTCGCGTGACTCGCTCCTCCGTCCGCCGGTTGGGCCGCGGGAAAGCGTCTGCTTGTATGCTTGCTTGCACTTCTCTTGATAGGAGTTTTGGGAGGTCAGTGGATAGTCCGAATACAGAGGGCTGTCCGTTATTAATGAATTAATTCATTATCATAAATATTGTTGTTTTTGTTTATTATTATTATTATTATTATTATTATTATTATCATTATCATTATCATTATCATTATCATTATCATTATCATCATCATCATCATCATCATCATCATCATCATCATCATCATCATCATCATCATCATCATCATCATCATCATTATCATTATCATTATCATTATCATTATCATTATCATTATCATTATTATTATCATTATTATTATTATTACCATTACTATCATTATTATCATTATCATTGTTGCTATCATTATTATAATAATAATAATAATTATAATGATAATAATTATAATGATAATAATAATAATAATGATAATAATAATAATAATAATAATAATAATAATAATAATAATAATAATAGTAGTAGTAGTAATGATAACAATAATAATTATAATTATTATTGTTATCATTACTACTACTGTTATTATTATTATTATTATTATTATTATTATTATTATCATTATTATCATTGTTATTTTCATTGTTGTTATTATTATTTTGTTTGTTATTATTATCATTGCTATTGTTATTAATATTATTGTTATTATTATTAATATCGTTGTTATTATTATCATTGATATTCTTATTGATATAATGATAACGATGATGATGATAATAATAATAATAATAATAATAAGGATAATAATAGTAATAATAATAATAATAATAATAATTATTATTATTATTATTATTATTATTATCATTATTATCATTGATGAACCGTATTCATATTGACAACTGTAGACAAGGTATGAATGAGAATGAATATCTTCACAATACAAGAGATGTATTTGACCGGTTTCGAATGCGTCTTCGTCAGAAAAATGAGTTGTGGGTGTTTTTTTCTGACGAAGACGCATTCGAAACCGGTCAAATACATCTCTTGTATTGTGAAGATATTCATTCTCATTCATACCTTGTCTACAATTATTATCATTATTACTATTATTATCATTGTTATTATTATTATAATTATTGTTATTTTATGTATTTATTTATCTATTCTTTCTTTCTTATTTTGCAAAGGCATTAGGACAATTCATTAGTCAATCTTTTCAAACACCCATCTATTTCTGCAGTACTTGTTCACCAAACGTTCACCAGACGTTCACCAAACGTTCACCAAACGTCAGAACGGAACCAAGCCTTCCCGCTGCCCTAATAGGAACACGATCTCTCCCACTCATCTTTAAAAAAATCCCGAGGATTCTCGACCCTATTGCTTGAGCGTGAGTTCCTTCTGATCCCGAGCCGATAATCCGTCGACCAGGGATTAGTCAGGTGTCCACTTTGCGTCGCATTTCGACCCGTGTCCCTTAGGCAGGAGGAGGAAGTGAGAGTCGAGAAGACCAGTTCCTGAGGGACTGTTCTCAGTGTCTTCGACTTCGAAATGAGTGGCAGGTTGCTTCGTTTCCGGGGGGGGGGGGGGGGTCTTGAAAAGGGCTGACTGGTTGTGGGTGGTTTTATTTATTATTTTTTTACTGTTATTTCTGTTGCTGTTTTTGGTGGTGTGATGTTGTTGTTTTTGACAGTGTTAAATGCCTGTTTGGTGGTGGGTCTGTTGTTGTTGATGTTGTTATCAGTGATTAGAATATCATGGATATTAGCATTGTTATTTCGATGATGTTGACTGCTATATGTACCAAACGTGAACTACACGCATCCACACACACACACACACACACACACACACACACACATACGCGCACACACACACACACACACACACACACACACACACACACACACACACACACACACACACACACACACACACACACACACACACACACACACACACACACACACGTACACCCACACCCTTGCGTGCGCGCGTGTGTGTGTACCCATATTCGCCTCTCTTTTCATATCTGCGCACTCGCCTCCGCCCCATTACAAAGCCATTAGGCAAGGCACACGGGTCGTGACCTCGCCCGTAGGAGTCAGGCACTGATATATTCCCGTAATTTTG
>NC_051388.1:55622210-55629710 GCF_015228065.2 Penaeus monodon | reverse complement strand
AGCTGATGCTTGGAAAGCTTGGCTGAGTGGTAAGCTACTGGATGTAGAACACCCTCGTCATCTTCTTGGAGGAGGACGGCGCCGGTAGCTATGTCACTGGCATCTGTGTGTAGGATGAAGGGCTTCTGGAAATCTGGAGCTGCCAACACGGGGTCGCTGGAAAGGAACCGCTTCAGCTTCTCGAAAGCCCTCTGACATTCTGAAGTCCAGGAAAAAGACACTTTCTGGCTGGTCAGACGCGTCAGCGGAGCAGCGACTTCTGCTAGATTTGGGCAGTAGCGACGGTAAAATCCCACCATGCCAAGGAAGCGCATGAGGGATTTCCGAGTGTTTGGAACTTGGTAGTTCAGGATAGCTTCGACGTTTGCGGTCTTGGGTTTAACTTTCCCATTTCCAACAATATGTCCTAAAAACGTTACCGTGGCACTGCAGAATGTACACTTCGCTAACCTTATTGTCAAATTGGCATCTTGTAATTTCTGCAAAACACACGACAAACTTTCTAAGTGCTGAGACCAAGTTTCTGAAAGAATCAAAATGTCATCTAAGTATACGTGAACACCATCTAATCCTTGCAATGTAAAGTTCATAACACGCTGAAATGTAGCAGGACTGTTTCTCATACCAAATGGCATAACTAAATATTCGTAAAGTCCAAATGGAGTGATGAATGCAGATGTAACTCGAGCTTTTCAGTTAGCATTATCTGATAAAATCCCTTATGAAGATCAATTTTTGATAAATATTTAGACTGACCAACTGCATCAATGAGATCATCAACTCTAGGGAGGGGGTAAGAGTCAGGAATAGTTACTACATTCAGCCGCCTATAGTCTGTACACATACGAAGTTGTCCACCTTCCTTTGGCACTAGTAGACATGGAGAAGCCCAGGGTGACGAGCTTGGTACTGCCAAGCCATTCTGCAGTAGATAGTTCACTTCCTCTCTCATTTGCTGCTTTTTCTCAGGGTTAAGACGATAAGGTGCTTGCAGTATGGGAAGTGTACCTGGCACTAGTTCAATATCATGCTTGATAACATTGCATTTACCTGGAGTGTCAGAGAATACGGGTAAGTAATTTTGAAAAAGGTTAGAAATCCCCTGTATTTCGTCTGAACCAAGATGATTTAAGAATGAAGGTAGATTACCAAGAATATCAGAGTTACAAGCATTGATCCATGGATTAATATCGAGTGGATCTTTAACCATATTGATAAGATTACAAGGTAGTCTCTGCGGCAAGTCATCTGTAGTATCAGGAGAATTAGGCATATAGAGTTTTAATCTATTTATATGAATTAATTGAGTGGTTTTTCTACGGTCAGGAGTTTCAATAATATATTTAGTGTCATTAAGTTTCTTTTCAATGGTATAAGGCCCTTGGTATTTAGCTGCCAGTGGAGAACCAGGAATGGGAATGTAAGCCAGAACTTTATCACCTACTTCGAAATTTCTTTGCTGGGCACATTTATCATATTTAATCTTCATTTTAGCTTGACCTTTAAATAAATTATCTTTTGCAATTTGTCTAACTTTGGCTAATGTTTCTTGAAGATTCTTAATATATAGTGAAACTGTAGTTGTATGCTCAGACGAATCATTTAACAATTTTTCTTTTACCAACTTCAAAGGACCCCTTACTTTCCTTCCAAACAAAAGTTCAAAAGGAGAAAAACCTAGTGTCTCTTGAGGAGCTTCTCTAATGGCAAACAACATGTATGGCAAACCTTCATCCCAGCATTTCTGATTCTCCAGACAGAACTTGCGGAGCATAGATTTTAGTGTTTGGTGCCAACGCTCCAGGGCTCCTTGCGACTCGGATGATATGCAGTCGAAAGGGTCTGCTTAATACCCAGTTCTTGGAGTACCTTAGAGAAGAGTTCACTTGTGAAGTTGCTACCTCTGTCAGACTGTACTTCCTGTGGGATACCAAAAGTTGTAAACATGTGTACAAGATTTTTACAAATACTCTTAGCAGAAATATTTTTAAGTGGAAATGCTTCTGGATACCTAGTAGTGGGACACATTACAGTTAATATATATTGATTCCCTTTTGTGGTTTTTGGCAGAGGCCCCACACAGTCAATGATGATTTTTTGAAAAGGTTCACATGGGACCTGAATGGGTTGGAGAGGATAAGGAGAATAGTTTGATTGGGCTTCCCAGCTACTTGACACACATGAACATGAATTTATGTGCTTAGTGACATCCTGTTTAAGTCCAGGCCAAAAGAAATCATTTAAGATTTTCTGACAAGTTTTCCTGATCCCGAGATGTCCACCAAAACCTTCATGAGCGATCTCCATTACACTCTTTCTAATAGACTGTGGCAGGACAATCTGATGTTTCTCAGACCATGAATCATTTACAGACAGATTCGGAGGTCGATAGAATCTCATCAGTACGTTATCTTTGTAGTAAAACTAGGAGATTTAACAACTGTACCATCACAAGCTTCATTGTGACATCTTATAGAGATTCATCACATTTCTGTGCTTCAATTAGCTTTTCTGGTGTCATCATGTTTGAAATTAAATTATCAGTTATTTTCTTTGTTATAGGTTGATTATCATGGTTTACCAAGTTAGGTTTGAAAGAAGCTAAAGATTCATCCCCATTATTCTTTGCTTTGGATCTTGTTACTGCACAGCCAGGGAAAAGATATGGCTGTTCCATTTCAAGTTCAGTTGTATTATTATACAGTAAAGGGGTATCAGTTACTCTTAATTCTGGTATTATTAAGTCCCCAGCTAAGTCATTACCCATGAGAAAACTTGCATTAGGAATCGGTATTTTATCTACAACACCAACCGTTACTGGTCCTTTTACCATATCACAATCCAAGTGGATTTCAGCAAGCTGTTTAGGAGCACATCCTTCAATAAACTCAAGCCAGACTTTCTCACCTGTTAAGCAGCTTTCAATATCTGGCAGAGCACTCTTCAGTACGAGTGATTGTGCGCAAGCCGTGTCTCTGACAATATCTATTGGATATCTATTACCACCCGAATTGCTGAACACGTGACCCCTTGATCGGAATGCTTTAAATGGATCTTCCTGAAACAGTTTATTAGTAAAGTTAGTAGTAGCCACAGGTTTTGTAAAATTGTAATCTTTTGCTTCTTTTGCCACCTTACATTTTGGATGTGGGCAGTTTTTAATTAAATGACCCTCCTTTTTGCAAAATTTACAGTACAGGGTAGATATTTGGGTATTAGGCCGATACTGTCCACTGCTATTATTCTCCATATATTTGAAACCTACAGATGACTTTACAATATTTGCTTTTCTTTTCTCCCCCGGTATACTACGATGGACTAAAGAAAACACATCTGCTGCCTTGGCTGCTTCGTGGAGGTCATTTTCCTCCTTGTCTGTGAGGTGAATCATAACAGAATATGGAACCTTTCTTTTGAATTCCTCTAAAACTACGAGGTTGCAAAGTTGATCGAAATTATTGACTGAAGCAGACTTTATCCACCGTCTAAAAGCTCTAAGCTTCTCCGAGGCAAATTCAACATATGTTTGGCTGGAAGATTTGTTCATGTTCCTGAAAGCCTGCCGATATCCTTCAGTGGTTATGGAATAAGCAGCTAGAATAGCACATTTTACTTCTTCATAATCAGTATTATCATTAAGATTTTCACATACTTTCAGAGCTTTACCTGACAGTTTTGGCTTTATTAACCAAACCCAGTGTTCCTCAGGCCAATTAAAATGTTTAGCTATGGTCTCAAACTCTCTAAAGAAACCCTCAGGATTATCTTCTGCAAATACGGGAGTTAGTTTTACACATTTACTAATCTCAAAATCAAAATTCCCTTGACTTTTTACTTTCATTTCCATCATTTGAAGTTCGTGTCTTCTTTGGTTTTCCTCGCGTTCCAACTGCCTTTCTTCTCTTTCCCTTTGAAACTGTCTCTCTCTCTCACGCTCTTCTTCTCTTTCCCTTTGAAACTGTCTCTCTCTCTCACGCTCTTCTTCTCTAGCTCTAGACAGTCTTTCCTCACTTAAAATCTTAGCTTGAGTTATTTGAAATCTTAATTTCTCTATTTCTAGTAATTGTGAAGGATTACTAGTATCAAGGTCAATATTTTCAAGAGGATAAGCCTGTGGTTCATGCAGCTCTTGCAAATGTTCTATTATAAGATCTTTAAGTTGAGCTTTAGTGGCCTCTTTCTGATAATTAATTCCCCAATGTCTAGCCATGTATATGAAATCATCTTTACAAGGATTTGCCGAGTTTAAGATTTCCACTGAAGGGTTGGCTATGAAATCATGAACATCGAAAACCATGTTTACAGCAAAAAGGTTCCAGATTAGAATTAATTCTTGCTTTACAATTTATGAGTTTACAGAGAGGTGGCGAGTTATGTTAGAATTAATTATTGCAGTATTTTTAAAGAAACTCAAACACATCTAATCAAGCGGCTATATTGGCAAAGCCATCATCTGCCTTCTAGCTCCCATAAAATGACTGGGAAGAATTTGTCCAGATCGTCTCCCAGATTAACGAACCTAAACAAAATTGCTTAAAAGACGAATTTGAATTATGACGAGACTACATTACATTATTGCAGTAGTACAAGACTTCGAATTGCAGTGTGCCAGTGAAGCTAAATGCCGGTCAAGATATATTCCCACCTAATATAATCTCGAACCTTAGCTATATCAAGAAACTCGTTCATAGGCGGTCACACTTACAACCGAGTGTAGTTTACCATGCGTAGTAAACTAAAACTAGAATTACGGCGAGCTCTGTCGGCTCTTGAGGAATCTCAGGTCGGCTAAAGTGGGAGATGCTTACTCAAATTCAAGCTCAGATAAGCCGAATTGTACAAGGATATATATATGAACTAACATTGAATTTATCTGTTGATTGTGCAACACTTTAACAATGGCCAATTGCAAAATGCTGACTGGTTACGAGAAATAGCAAGGTACTATAACCACTCTTAGGTAAACCTCAACAAATTATTGTTGCTAGTTACAAGATATTTAGCAAAATTAATCATAGGAAATAAGTCATGGTATTTAGATATGGTATTAATAGTGAATAAAAATCCCGGACAGGCCCCCATTTGTAACAATCCCGCTTGTAGTATAGTGCAGTACAATGTGGGTTTGTAGTATATGTAACAGTAAGTTTTAAGATGTCTAGGGGAAGTAGCGGAATAATTACAACAAGTAATGAAAGTAGCTTATTTTATAGCTCATAAGTTAGTATTATCTATATATCTTGAGGTTCGTAATATTTGCAGCTTTCATTTTCTTAAATTTATGCTTTTATGAATTATTTCATATTTTTGAATTACTAGTTATTATGCAGTTGATTAATATTCTTTATTATCTGTTTTACGTTTATTATCCATTTATAATGAATTGTTGATTATATTCAAGATATTGTTTTTTCATTACCATTATAGATTATCTTCACTGTAGGTTTATTCAAATTGAACAATATTTCACACGTTTAATTATTTCATTAATTATATTATACATAACACAAAGCACAAAATTATAATACCAATAACATCACTTATTTCCTCTTATGTTTCACCTCATACCCTAACACACAAAAAATATGAAAGTATATACTTCACCAGTATACTTTAGGAGTAACGATAAGATTCAAGATGTTCAAAAAACGCTTAATTTTCAAAATTAGTCCACCGTGTACCCGTGTCCTGGGAGAGTGAAGCAATGGCCGCTCAGTCGAGACTCACGTTTTCAGTCCACGTCGCCCCCCAGGTAGACTGCTGCGCCCCCCGCTTCGGAACATCGGGTTCGCGAATCATCATACTCGACGCACAATACGCACACTAGTTTCGAACACGCTTTTTTTTTTTTATCACTTTGTACGCACAGGCCGTGAATTTGAGGAGATTGTAATAACACACACACACACACACACACACACACACACACACACACACATATATATATATATATATATATATATATATATATATATATATGAGAGAGAGAGAGAGAGAGAGAGAGAGAGAGAGAGAGAGAGAGAGAGAGAGAGAGAGAGAGAGAGAAACAGAGAGAGCGAGAGAGATTGATATATATATTATGTGTGTATGTGTCTGCGTGTGTTTGCGTGTGTTTAGGTACGCACACCCGCAAATCCAGAAAATGCAATTTACATTTCAATTTGAAGCAAGGGAGATCAAGAAGGCAAATCATTTCCTTTCCCTTCTCGCGAAAATCATCATAAAGTGTACAGCTCACACTTTTGATGCAAATTAACCTGCGAAACTAAGAGGAGGGTTCACGACGACCCTTTATCACTAAATCGTAATTATGATTTACATTAACTCATTTCGAGAGATATATGAGAACCACTACATTGTTTGCATGTCATTTATGAATTATGTGCATGATATTTTGTTCCAGTGGGTGTTTCTGCCACACATAACGCAGGGAATGATTGTTGTTCTGAATTTTCTTTTTTTTTCTCCTTCTCTTTCTTCTCCCTTTCTCTTTTTCTTTCTCTTTCTCTCTATATATCTCTTTCTCTTTCTTGCTCTCTCTCTCTCTCTCTCTCTCTCTCTCTCTCTCTCTCTCTCTCTCTCTCTCTCTCTCTCTCTTCTCTCTCCTCTCTCTCTCTCTCTCTCTCTCTCTCTCTCTCTCTCTCTCTCTCTCTCTCTGCATGTGTATGTGTGCATTCGTATTTATGTGTACTTATAAGATAAACAGCATATAAACGGAATAGGGATCAGTAGCAATCAGCAGTCAAACTGTCTTTTTCTGACACACTTGTTGCAATATGCCATATGAATGAATTGGATTTTAGGGAGGCAGACCGAAGGGGGATGGACCCTACCGTGCCTACGTTTGTGTATTGCTTAATTCATATTTTCTGCGATGTTTCGGCGGGCGAGGGGCGTTTGATATCTGCCACACACACAGGTTGTTAATGAAGGTGAAGTATTGTTACCGGGAACTCAAATAAACTGACAGTTAGCTGAGTGATAGGTTTGTTTATTAGGAAATTGGGTAAGAGTGTCGTTAAAAAGTTGAAATGTTAGATGATCGTGTCGAGTTGTGGAGACTGTGGCGTTATCCGTTGGTTTATGTGCGTATCGTTTAGTTTGGATTCGCTCGAGGTTCTGGAGACTTCAGTAGTTTTCAGGGTCTCGATGGCCACTGTCTTTTTTTGGAGACTGGCAGGGAAGTAAGGACTCGTCGTGTAAGGGTTTATTTTCCTTTTTTTTGTCACACTTTTCTTTCCCTCTCTTTCTCTTTCTCGGTTTCTCTCTATGTTTGGCTCTGTCTCTGTCTCTGTCTCTGTATCCGTCTCTCTCTGTGTCTGTGTCTGTGTCTGTCTCTCTGTCTGTCTGTCTGTCTGTCTGTCTGTCTGTCTGTCTCTCTCTCTCTCTCTCTCTCTCTCTCTCTCTCTCTCTCTCTCTCTCTCTCTCTCTCTCTCTCTCTCTCTCCCCTCTCCCTCTCCCTCTCCCCTCTCCCTCTCTCTCCCCCATTTCTTTATATTT
>NC_051388.1:55592210-55597210 GCF_015228065.2 Penaeus monodon | reverse complement strand
CTCTCTCTCTCTCTCTCTCTCTCTCTCTCTCTCTCTCTCTCTCTCTCTCTCTCTCTCTTTCTCTCCCTCTCCCTTTCCCTCTTTCTCTCTCTCTTTAACACACACGCACGCGCACGCGCACACACGCAGCGCACGCGCACACGCACACGCACGCGAACGCACACGCACACGCACACGCACACGCACACGCACACACACTCTCTCTCTCTCTCTCTCGCTCTCTCTAAATGGCAAGAGGGTCATTAGCAATGGATGCTGCGATCTCGTTCCATTTATGAATTCTCTCTCTCTCTCTCTCTCTCTCTCTCTCTCTCTCTCTCTCTCTCTCTCTCTCTCTCTCTCTCTCTCTCTCTCTCTCTTCCTCGCCGTTATTCCGTACAATGCGAATAACAGAGGGACGAAAAATCGCAGAAGGAAGGACTGCTGAGAACTTTTTTTTAGCGGTTGTTTCGAAAATAAGCTTCGAAGTGCGTGAAGCTTGGGTGAAAAACGGCATCTATTGGAGTGTGTATGTCGCCAGCGAAACAGTTTTGTTTAAATATGTAAATTAATCAATAATCTTATATCATATAATTAAGCACACGCGACAAGAGTATAAAGGGAGCATCATTGCATGCGTTATAGGGCTGTTATTCTGCCTTATATTGTGTGCTTGTGAGTTTGTGTAGTATAACGAACAATGGCAAGATTTACTCTTGTATAATCCTACTTGGCAACTTCTGTCATATTTTTTTTATTAACTTGATATTTTTTTATTTATCTTTTTAATTCTAATTTAGTAATATTTAATCAAAGAACCATTGGAAATCGATAATATATTTACATATAACTCTTCTGCTGACGCATAACACCCATGACAGTCTCAACCTTCCGCGTAGTAAAGTAGGGCGGACAACTTACCTTATTTATGAATGACTCGAACGTCTCCTAGTATGCTGTCATTCAAAAATATACTCACGGTAGATAAACCTTACCTTTTACGAGCGGTTATTAATATTATTAGATAATTAAATGATGAATTATGATTGCATGTCCGAGTGGTATTAATAACAGGTAGCGGCGGTACACACGGGTCGTTTATATATACGTAATATTAATGAGTTCATTAATTATACTGTATACAAAATGTGATATCGATAGTCAGCTGTGTATGTGTTTTTGTATGTTAGTGTGTGTGTGTGTGTGTGTGTGTGTGTGTGTGTGTGTGTGTGTGTGTGTGTGTGTGTGTGTGTGTGTGTGTGTGTGTGTGTGTGTGTGTGTGTGTGTGTGTGTGTGCAGATGAGGTGAACCTTTGTTTTGCTCTGTCTTTTTCGGCCCCAATTATGCCGTATCGCTTTCTCCTGGGTGATTCCACTGAGACACAAAAAAAAGACTGCAAAATATTTACTTTTTTATTTAACCTTTTTTTCCCCCCTGGAATATATCCTAACTCTATAGCCACGGGCAGCAGTAGAGGTCCTTCACAAAAACGTATCGTGATTCTTTTCAGTACAGATCGGATGCCCAGCCTCCCTTGTGCAAAAACATTTCAATTGATAACAGAACTGGAATTTCCTGGCCACTTCATTGCTCAACCAGAGAAGGTTTTTTTCTGTATACGCAATAATTTATGCGTTGTCGGCACGAAGAATTTTGGATGTAAACAAAAGAGAGACGGTGCATTTTATTTGAAAAAAGGAGAACAATGATCATCATATTCTATGCTCTTTTCATTCATTTCAAACGCCACATGAAAAATAACAATGGTTCTGCAAACCGCCCTTTTTTCTTTTTTTATTTTTTTATTTTTTTCAGAAGTTTTAAGCACGATTTCCAGTCCGTTTCACTCTCTTTCTCTTTATTGTTTTCGCATAAAATGGTGGCCAACAATCAGTTCTCAAAACATATCCAATTCATATCAACTTTCTCTCTCTCTCTCTTTTTCTCCCTTTTCTTCTTTCTCTTCTCTCTTCTTTCTTCCCATTTCTGCCTTTTTTCTCTCTTCTCCATTCGTTTTCCCTCCTCTCCTTTCTCCTCTCCTCTCCCCTCGTCTCCTCCCCTTTTCCCCCTTCGTCCTCCTCCATTCTCCTTTCTTCTCCCCTCTTCTTCTCTCCTCCCCTCTTCTTCTCTCCTCCTCTCTTCTTCTCTCCTCCCCTCTTCTCCCCTTTTCTTCTTTCCTCCCCTCTTCTTCTCTCTCCTCCCTTCTTCTCCCCTCTTCTCCCCTCTTCTTCTCTCTTCTCCCCTCTTCTCCCCTCACCCAGTTACCCAAGACACGTAGGACATGGGTGATCGATGTCTCCGCTTGGGATGAAAGCCTTTTTTCTCACTCTTAAGATTACCTTCACCCTCGCTTTCCCCTCTCAAGTCTTCTCTCTGAAGCTTCATTCTTAAGTATTGCAACTTGGATTCGATTTTAAGTTCGTTTGCTATTTTCAGGGTTTAAGTTCACTGGTCTGTTTTTTTTTTTTTTTTTTTTTTTTTTTTTTGGGGGGGGGGAGGGGTAGGGTTAGTGTTTTTTTGTTTTGTATTTTTGTTTTAGGTTTTAAAATCGTTGTTCTGTGTTTTTTTATGGTTTAAGCTCAGTTTTATATTATTTTTTCTAGATTTTAAACTCATTACTATTCTATACCTTTTGAACTTTTCAAACTCATTGTATTGTATTTTTTCAGCTTTTAAATTCGATGTTTTGCATTAATTTTAGCTTTCAAACTTCAATTATTTTTTTTATTATTAGCTTTTAAAGTATCTTTCTATATTTTTTCAGTTTTTCAAAACAGACTGTTCTTTATATCCTTTAGCTTTGAAACTCACGATTTTATGTAGTTTTAGCTTTTAAACTCACGATTTTATGTAGTTTTAGCTTTTAAACTCACGATTTTATATAGCTTTAGCTTTTAGTCTCACTACTCCATTTTTCAGATTTTAAACTCACCGTTCTCTATTCTGCATTTTTAAGTTCATTGTTCTTTGACCTCAAGTTCTCTTTCATCTTGTTACGGTGATACGCTGCCAGCTTTGTCTTTCATTCCTTCGCTTTCAGTCTTTAGAGTTCCATTCTTGGCCTTCATCCTTGGCCTTCATTCTTGGCCTTCATCCTTGGCCTTCATCCTTGGCCTTCATTCTTGGCCTTCATCCTTGGCCTTCATCCTTGGCCTATCATCCTCGGCCCTCCATCCTCGGCCCTCCATCCTCGCCCTCCATCCTCGCCCTCCATCCTCGGCCTCCATCCTCGCCCTCCATCCTCGCCCTCCAGCTGGTCGTCTGCACGTCCCCCTAAGCCTTCATTCTCAACCGGGTAATTAATCAGGGAACTCTCGGGGAAGTTGAAAGGGTAATTTAGAGCAGTCGATTCCATCTGGATATTTCGTCATTTTTATGGGAAAGTTGTGATTTTTTTTTTTTTTTTTGCTAAGGAGAGAGTCTGTTTATCTTTCATTTTTTTTTCTTTTCTTTCTTTCTTTGTTTCTCTCGTTGCTACAAGAGATAGAGAGAAAAAGAAAAAAGTCGCGAATTATGCTGCTTTGTGTTGCTAGGCACTTTTTTTCTTGACTTTTTTCGTCTTCTCTCTCTCTCTCTCTCTCTCTCTCTCTCTCTCTCTCTCTCCCTCTCTCTCCCTTTAACTCTATATTAGCATGGAGAAAATTTACGCCAAGCAAATCCCGCCCCAAAATGCGTAATATCACACTCACAGAACGGCCTTTCCTCTCGAAATCGAAGACGCAACCCATGTCTAAGCCAATGCGTCACGGACATACATCACAGCCCAATGCCTCGCCTCCGTTCGTTATTACCGGGTGGAGTTATGGCTTCTGTTGGCAGCCCTGCTCCGTGTCATGATTCATGGCTATGGTTCCTAGCGGCGATTGGTAGCCCTGATGCATGGTTATCAATGGCGAGAGGGTCATTACCCATGGATGCTGCGATCTCGTTCCATTTATGAATTCTCTCTTTCGCTGTCTGTCTCTGTCTTTGTCTCTGTCTCTGTCTCTGTCTCTCTCTGTCTCTGTCTCTGTCTCTGTCTCTGTCTCTCTGTCTCTCTCTGTCTCTCTCTTTGTCTCTCTGTCTCTCTGTCTCTCTCTCTCTCTCTCTCTCTCTCTCTCTCTCTCTCTCTCTCTCTCTCTCTCTCTCTCTCTCTTTCTACTTGTATGTATATTCAATATATTCAAGTATGTGCGTATGTATATGTGCATATATATATATATATATATATATATATATATATATATATATATATCCGTGGAAAGGAACTGGGGACCCTACCACGTACTCACTCCAAGAGCATCACAACGTGAAAACTGCAATTGAGTATCATGCTGTGACCACGGCGGCTCAGACATGAACCTACCGTTAAAAAGAAGAAATATATATATATATATATATATATATATATATATATATATATATATATATATATATATATATATATTATATATATATATATATATATATATATATATATATATATATATATATATATATATATATATATATATATATATATATATATATATATATATATATATATATATATCTGTGTGTGTGTGTGTGTGTGTGTGTGTGTGTATGTGTGTGTTTGTGTGTGTGTGTGTGTGTGTGTGTGTGTGTGTGTGTGTGTGTGTGTGTGTGTGTGTGTGTGTGTGTGTGTGTGTGTAGTTTCATGGATGTATGCATTTATAATGGTAATGATGATATTGGTATGACAATATCCGTTACTGTTTCTCTTATCCATATTTCCTTTTCGACATTTTCTGCCTCGAAGCAAGGTTCCCACATTGATTACTCCCCTCTCTTTTCCCTCCCCTCCCCCACCTCCCCTCCTCCATTACCCCCCACCTCCCCTCCTTCATCACCCCCCTCCCCCCTCCTCCCCTCCTTCATCACCTCCTCCCCCCTCCTCCCCTCCTCCATTACCCCCTCCCCCACCTCCCCTCTTTCATTACCCCCCCCTCCTCCCCTCCTCCATTACCCCCTCCCCCTCCTCCCCTCCTTCATTACCCCTTCCCCCTCCTCCCCTCCTTCAT
>NC_051388.1:55577210-55579710 GCF_015228065.2 Penaeus monodon | reverse complement strand
TTCGCGCTCGTAACCATCAGTGACAAATCCATTTTTCGCGCCTCTGAAATCGCCCCCTTCCCCCCCCCCGCCCCCCCGGGTGCGCAAACGATAAATGAGTGTCACTTTTGTTAGAATTTCCCGGACTTTGTCTCTCTGATCGAGGTTCCTTCCTCGACTCTTCACCCGTGGCCATGTTAATGTTCCTCGGAGTATGTATGGGATTAGGCTTGTCTCGTTTCCTCTGTCTCTCTGTCTGTTTGTCTCTCTCTCTCTCTCTCTCTCTCTGTCTGTTTGTTCTCTCTCTCTCTCTCTCTCTCTCTCTCTCTCTCTCTCTCTCTCCTCCCTCCCTCCCTCTCTCCCTCCTTCCCTCCCTCCCTCCCTCTCTCCCTCCTCTCCCTCCCTCTCTCCCTCCCTCCTTCCCTCCCTCCCTCCCTCCTTCCTCTCTCCCTCCCTCCCTCCCTCCCTCCATCCATCCCCCATCCCCCTCACTCACTCACTAAAAAAAAAAAAAAAAAAAAAAAATCCCTATCTTCTCTTATTCTCTTCCGCCCCTCCCCCCCCTATCTCTCTCTCTCTCTCCCTCTCCCAATCATTTCCGCGAATTCCATAAGCCTCAGGGAAGGATCGTCTGAATTCGCTCGCACAGGGAGCACATGCAAAGTGCTGTGGCCGAGTACTTTGCATGTGTTGAATCGGGGTGTTTTCTTTGCTGATTTTTTGTTTATTTATTTTCTGTTTTTGTTTTGTTTTGCGTCTGTTTGTTTGTTTGTTTGTTTGTTTGTTTGTAAATGGATTGATTGACTGATTTGTTCGTTCGTTTGTTTGTTTTTTGTCGTAAATTGATTGATTTGACGGATTTGTTTCTTTGTTGTAAATAGATTGAGTGACGGATTCGTTTGTTTGTTTGTTTGTTTGTTTGCGATCATTTATTACACATTATTGGTATTGTTTGTTGTCGGTTACCTTTTAGTAAACATTCCTACAGTCACTAATATATGTTTTAATTCCGTCCTTTTATATTCACTTTTATATTCGGTAGTGCGTTGAAAATGAAAAAAACTAAACAAAGGCACACAAAATTCACGAGTATAAAAAGAACAGTATTTTTACCTGCTCATTTGAATATTCCTCGATTATTTCAGTATTATACTGTCTAACAACGCCATTTCAGAGTGCATGATATAACCTTTTTCCATCATCATCATCGTCATTACTATTATTCTTTGATTATCAGTTTTGTTATTATTATTATTATTGTTGTTGTTGTTGTTGTTGTTGTTATTATTATTATTATTGCTATTATTATTGTTATTATTATTGTTATTATTATTACTATTATTACTTTTATTATCATTATCATTATCATTATCATTATTATTATTTTTTGTTATTATTATCATTATTATCGTTATCGTTATCATCTTTATCTTTATCTTTATCTTTATCATAATCATCATTTTCATTATCATTATCATTATCATTATCATTATCATTATCATTATCATTATCATTATCACTATCACTATCACTATCACTATCACTATCACTATCACTATCACTATCACTATCACTATCACTATCACTATCACTATCATCATATACATACACATCTATCTATCTGTCTATCTATCTATATATATGCATATATACACATATTCCTATACACATACGTATATACATATGTCCTCAGCCAGGTCATACCTCCGACGCTGTAGTGTCAACCTCGTGCAACACCTTCAGGCACTATTATTTTCCCCCGCACATGCCGATTTTCTCCCCTACTGCTGGAATGTCTGTTTGATGAAGCACTTTCAGGGCGCTAATATTTCCCCCACCTCCGGAGTGCCCATCATATGTAACGCTTTCAGGCCTTGTCATTTTCATCGCTAATGTTGTTATTTTCCCGTACCGCCACCCGCAGAATCCCTGTCTTTCCCCCCCGCATTGGGTTATTCTTGCTTCTTATCATAGTGTCCATTTTGGGCAGCGGCACCCTCAGGTTCCGTTATTTTCCCCACTTCAGTATTTCTCCCTGCCGCCGGAGTGTCCATCTTGGTGCAATTTTTTCAGGCTGCGTCGTTTCCCCTCCGCTGAGGTTGAGATTCTCCCCCTCACCATCAGTTTTTCATCTTGTGCAGCAACACAGCAACACCGTGAGATCCCGTAATTCCCCCCCGCCAACCTGATATTCTCCCCCAAACATTCTCTAGTGCAACATCCTCAGGCACGGTCATTTTCCCCCACAGACGATGATATTCTCCCCCACCATCGGGATGCCTATCAAGGGCAGCAACACCCACAGCCTCGTCATTTCCCCCGCACATGTTGCTACTCTCCCTTAAAAGCAGAGTGTCCAGCCCCCGCAGGCGCCTAAATATCCCTGCACACCCAAATATTCTCCCCCGCAGGGCCTTCAGAACCCGTCGTTTTCCCCCATCCACGCTAATATTCTCCCCCGCCGGCGTCTTGTCTCCCTAGTGTCACCCAGACTCCTGTAATTTCCGGCGCGCGCTGAGGG
>NC_051388.1:55569710-55572210 GCF_015228065.2 Penaeus monodon | reverse complement strand
GTCCTTTTAAACCCGTTAGCGTTCCTTTAAACCGTTGGCGCTGGTTGGAATGTTCCAATATTACTCACACAACATTTCTAGACAAATTTACTTCTTATAAAACGCTCATGTCTGCCTTTAAAAAAAAAATGTTTAGATATTTTCACTGCTTTAGAGGGTGGGGCTCCCCTTAAACAGTGAATCGCCCCTTTTTCCTCGAGTTAATCAAGATGGATAACGACATGTCCGTACTGCAACTTGCCTAACTTACTTC
This sequence comes from Penaeus monodon, assembly GCF_015228065.2. Taxonomy (NCBI): domain Eukaryota; kingdom Metazoa; phylum Arthropoda; class Malacostraca; order Decapoda; family Penaeidae; genus Penaeus; species Penaeus monodon. The sequence continues at coordinate 55,571,957 of NC_051388.1, read as the reverse complement.
ATTTACGAATTACCGTGACGGATACCTTTGGCTGTAGACCTTTGATTCGATAACCGCCACGTCGCTGAGGACTAAGACTAAGCCTATTATCATTTTTAGCTTTGCTTTCCACCTTAACGATAGATGCGCGTGGTTTTCCACGACTTAGGGTAAGCTTTACGTTACATTAGTAATAAGATATTCATCCATCTCGACCCTGGGAAAATCCCTTCCCCCCCTTTCCTCGTCTCTAACCAGACGAATGTTCAAGAGATTTATGAATCGCATCAATCACGAATACCTCGAATGTAATTCATTCCTCTCGAGCTTCTACGGGAACTAATAACCAAAGGGAGGTCGAGAGAAGTCGAGAGAGGTCGAGAGAGGTCGAGGGCGGTCGTTTGAGGTCGAGAGACAGAGAGGTTGACACGTGGCTTATACATCAGGTAAAAGGAGATCGGATGAGCTTTATCCCTCTTTTCCGAATTAGTGTCATCAAGGAAACTGCATTTCGATGACGACCTCGCTCCTCCTTCGCACCTGGAGGATATGTGTCTTTCATGAGATTAATTAGCTGGATATTTTTAATGTGCATTGGGAGTCCATTAGCTGCGAGTGTGTTACCAGTTTGTTTACGTCTCGCTAAATTTGTTGGTGTTGATGTTCATAGAGATGGTAATGTTAATGCCTACAGCATAAACAAATATATAACAACAACAATAGTTCGATGGTAATTATGATAATGAAAGATATAATAAAGAAGACAAAAATAATGATGAAGATGAAGATGATGATGATTTTGATGATGATGATGATGATGATGATGATGATGATGATTATGATATTGTTGATGATGGTGATCGTAACGGTAATGATCATGATAGCTAATGATTAGTGATACTTTTATTTCTTTGTTTATTATTATTATTATTATTATTATTATTATTATTATTATTATTATTATTATTATTATTATTATTATTATTGTAGTATCTTGAATCACATTTCTCGCGTAATTGTTTTTTGCCTCATTATTTTTTCTCTTAATCGCAGTTCAAGGATCTCTCATTCCAACACTTTTTATGTACACCGTTCTTATTATTTGAATAATATGTTTCATCAAAGTGCATCTGCATCTGTCATTACTCAGGAAAATAATTCTGCGTCCTTCATTTGCAAAGGTTTACATATCATACTTCGGTGAATCTACATTGAAATTGCAAAATATCATTACTCCCTGAAAATGCATCTTGTAAATTTAAATAACCGTGAACTCATTTATTCAGTAAAGTCAAATATGTCTCTTTTCTAACTTGCAGGTAAGAATTCCACTGATTTTTAGAATTTATTTATTTTCTTATTATGATCAACTTTTAGAAAGAAAAGACAATATTGATATTTTTTATCTATTTAGAAAGAACATACTTTTAGAAAGAAAAGACGATACTGATTTTTTTTTTACTTTTATTTACCTAGAAAGAAAAGACGACACTAAGGTTTTTATTTTTTTACTTTTATTTATTTAGAAGGAAAATACTTTCAGAAAGAAAAGACGATATTGAAAAAGTCCTTACTAGATTTTTCTCAACCCAAGATGCAGGTGTTACTTCGACCCCCTCCCCCCCCACACACACAAAACACAGACTAAAAACAGAACTTTAGACGATTCAACCCAAACCTGCAGGGAGAGGTTGCAATTCCTTTCCATAAAAGCCTTTGTTATTTGTGTAAAGAAAGTGCGAAAACCTTTGTTGCTCTCTACCAGGAAGCAAGGAGACTGTGCATGCCGAGGTGGATGTTTACTTTCGGTGTCGAATTCAAATGAGAGTTTATACAATGATTGTGTAAACATTACCTGTGTGATCATTAATATGAGAAAATAAACTCGTTGTGCATATCGAGAGGGAATAAATATTATCCATGTTTGATATCCTTAGTCGATTTGTTTTTTTTATGAGATTTGTGAATACTGATAGATCTTGATTTTGATGTGAATGGAACTATGCCTGTTTTGGGAATATCAGATATACTTTAAGCAGTGTCCAAAATGTAACCTCGTATCTGCAGTCCACACGGAGAACTTTTAGCGAAAAATATGTTGCGAATAAATAAATGGTTAAAGGGATTAATTATTGAAGTAGGCTCCCGTAACTAGCTGCAGGTTAAACTTGGAAAGTGTTTTGTTCAAGCAGTCAGAAAATGCCACGAGGTTCCCGAAACTCCAAGTTGCTCCAAGTGACTTCAGAGTTAACTTTTGTTTACACTAAG
>NC_051388.1:55559710-55564710 GCF_015228065.2 Penaeus monodon | reverse complement strand
CAATGCTTTTCCTTGACGGCCTGATTTCCTGTGTTTATATCCTCTTCTCTTGGCAGGCGAGATGTTCTTTGCTTTACGAGACGCCTAATCTGCTTAAATGAACTGAGACACGTGATCTACTCATCTCTAGATGCGTTGTGTTGCTAGTATTGTTAAAAAAGTACTTATCATAAGATCAAGAATAAACATAATAATTGCGTCATTGTCACTGTTATCAGATCCTATCCTCAAAATGAAAACGGTGGAATGTTTACACGCACACGCACGCACGCACGCACGCATGCACACACACACACACACACACACACACACACACACACACACACACACACACACACACACACACACACACACACACACACACTCACACTCACACTCACACTCACAAACACACGCACAAACACACAAACAAACAAAACACACTATGTGACACTTTTTTTCATTTCGGCGTGATAAAGGACGTGAGTTATAGGAGTCCGATTTTTAAACTTTACTTACGCTCAGACTTATCCGGATCCGAGAAAGATAAATACGAACAAATCAGGGTTTCCGATACCGTCTGTAGCGTATTTTCTTATACTGACTTTTATATTTGTTTACAATAGAATAAGTTAGGGTAAACTTGAAGGGAATGGGGAATTTTCTTATATATATATATATATATATATATATATATATATATATATATATATATATATATATATATATTTATATATATATATATATATATATATACACACACACACACACACACACACACACACACACACACACACACACACACACACACACACACACACACACACACACACACACACATATACATATATACATTTATACATATATACATATATACATATATACATATATATATATATATATATATATATATATATATATATATATATGTATATATATATATATATATATATATATATATATATATATATATATATATATATATATATATATATATATATATATAATGTATATGTACACGCACACATATGTATATTTATATATTTATGTACATATATGCATATATGTGTGTGTTATATATATGTATATATTTACATATAAACACACACACACACACACACACACACACACACACACACACACACACACACACACACACACACACACACACACACACACACACACACACACACAAATACACACACACACCTATCTATCTATCTGTCTATATAAATATATAATTATATATATGTATATATATAAATCTATATACATATATATACAAACATACATATATACACATATGTGTGTATATATACATATATATACACACATACATATATACACATATGTGTGTATGTATGCGTGCATGAGTGACAGACAGACAGACATTAAGAGAGACAGAAACTGCGACCGATCTGTATGGTCGTCTCGCGAAGCTTTCCACCCCGGGAAGCGACGGAACGATGCCGAGAGGAGGCAATTTGCATACTGAAAGATCCCCAGAAAAGTTACGGTGCCAATTTCGCGTGCAACTGTTTTGTTCCATTTTTCGCGCCCGTTTGCCATTGTCGGGAGTTTATCTTTAACTCGATCGCGTTCCAGATGCCACCTTCTTAAGGGTTCAAAAGGAGTCTTGGGTAATGCCTTCTCCAGATGTCACAAGAAAATGTAGGAGAATAAGATAGTGTGCGTTTGTTTAGGACTCCATGAATCCTTATGGGGTCCGTGTGGATCTGTTCGAAATTAATGTTTATATTGGTGTGTGTGTGTGTATGTGTATTTTTTATAATGTTTACTTCAGAATTTAATGATACTTGGTGTATCTCATATATGTGTGAGGCGATGAAATCTCAGGTGACATTATACACATCGCATGTAAAGTCGTGTTTATGTGAATAGGTTAAGAACCACCGATCTGGGTGTTTATTTTGTGTCTTTGTGAATATTTATATGCGTGGGAGTGTGCGTGGGGCGGTGAAGGGGAGTTTAAGACAATGATAAAGTGTGTATTGAATGTGCAAACAATTGGAATTAAATTACTTGCATTCATCATGTCTTAAGAGCCGAGGGGCCTTTAAAAAGAAGCTTGGCGTCATTTCAACTGTGTGCATTAAATTAAGTGGAAAGATGAGCGATTGTTGTAATAATTATGAAGCTATATTATTATACTCTCTCCCTCTCTCTCTTTCTCTTTCTCTTTCTCTTTCTCTTTCTCTTTCTCTTTCTTTTCCTCTTTCTCTTTCTCTTTCTCTTTCTCTCTCTCTCTCTCTCTCTCTCTCTCTCTCTCTCTCTCTAAATTCACTATTTTTTATTTGGCAGTACCACCCTTGCCTGATTGGATGCTCTTCCTAATCAACCGCGGTTCGGCGTAATAACACCTTTTCACGGCGGTGACTTCCCCTAAGACACCTGCGTATGACTTCTCAAGGCGATTTTTCTCGCCGTGTGACCGGGCTCGAGCGAGTAGTCAGCGTAGGCTTTTTACGACTGCAACGACGGCGAATTGAACTCGGGACCATGAGGTCCAGTGCTCTTACCACTGGACCATATATAGATACACACACACACACACACACACACACACACACACACACACATATATATATATATATATATATATATATATATATATATATATATATATATATATACATACATATATACATACATGTATATATAATACACATACACACATATATGTGCACACACACACACACACACACACACACACACACACACACACACACACACACACACACACACACACACACACACACACACACACACACACACCAATGTACATATACATATATACACACATACATGTATATATATATATATATATATATATATATATATATATATATATATATATATATATATATATATATATATATATATATATATAATATATATATATATATATATATATTTACATACATATACCTATACATATTTATTCACACATACGCATGCGCGCGCAATGTGTATATATACGCAATATAATATACTCACATAGCCTGCCTTCAGCGGCCGTCCGCTCGCATCACAAACCAATATCCCGCTTTCACCCCAATTCCGCAGAACACGAAAAAGGTGCAACAGTTCATATGTAACATTAATACCGCGTTCCACATAATTTACATTGGATTAATTCCGCTATGCAAATGTCATTATCGCGAGGTTGGGAAAATATGATATTGGTCGTTATTATGAATTAGGATATTCATGTAAAACTAAAGTTGGCCGTCAGTTTACACGCAGAGAGAATAATGCATCGATGCTTGTGTTATTGTCAGTCAGGATAAGTATAAGGCATAATGGAAAGGAAGTAATGTTGAAGGATTTTGGGTGGTTTTAGTGATTAGCGATAGTTGGTGGGTGGGATGTGATTGAATGAGTGAGTGACTGATTTATTTATTTATTTAGTGAGTGTGTGAGTGAGTGAGTGAGTGAGTGAGTGAGTGAGTGAGTGAGTGAGTGAGTGAGTGAGTGAGTGAGTAATTGAGTGAGTGAGTGAATGTGTGTGTGTGTGTGTGTGTGTGTGTGTGTGTGTGTGTGTGTGTTTGTGCGTACGTGCGTGCGTGCGTGCGTGCATTCGTGCGTGTGTGCGTGCTTTCGTGAGTGTCAGTCATTCCCGTTCTCCCAAACAACTGTACAAAAATGACAAAAGGTACACCCTATATCCCTTACACATACTGCTCTAACGAACCAATTTACCCGTCTGCTTTCACTGCATTTTCCCTCAGATTCCTCATTTCCTCTCCTGGTTAATGGAGGGCAGATCCTTAATTCTGATTTAACACGAATTTGCATTGGCAAGGAGTAGTTAATTACACAAAAGAATAACAGCACTTTAACAGTCATGAAATCCACCTTACTGTTTCCTGGGGATCAGTTCATTGCCGTTGCAAGTAAAAAAAAAAAATCTGATCTGATGCAAGTGTCATATTGCAGTCTTGCATTATAGATATAGAAATCTGCAATGCTTGAAGTATTTTTCCAGGGATAGTCATGCGCTTCTCTTGAAAGTAATTTCCTTTAACAGCTGAGTGAAACAGGGAAAGTCGTGTAGGAAAATGATAACTTGAAACTTGGCATAAAAGAAAAGGGTTGCTATTATGATGTTTGGTGATTTGTGGTTTAAAGATTTATTTCAGTTTCCGTTTTTTTATATCTCTCTGTGTCTGTCTGTCTGTCTGTCTCTCTCTGTCCCTCTCTCTGTCTCTCTCTCTCTCTCTCTCTCTCTCTCTCTCTCTCTCTCTCTCTCTCTCTCTCTCTCTCTCTCTCTCTCTCTGTCTCTCTCTCTCTTTTCTGTCTTTCTATATGTCTGTCTTCTTGCCTCTGTCTGTCTCGCCCTCTCTTTCTCCTATTTCTTCTTTACTTTAGGAATTAATAGGACGAAGAAATGAGAGATCAGTGCTAGAGTATCTCAATAGAAGATAGATGCATTACTGTGCTTGTAAGTGAAAATTCAACATACATCAAGCACAACATTATTCCGTTTATCTATATTTTTCAGTGACTGATAAGACACTGCTATTAGCTGACTGCAATTTCACACAATTGGTAGCCTTGTCTTGTTGGACTTTTACGCGTGTGATGTTGGCAATCCGCATGACATTCAGGAAAAATATTGCTTCATTGCTAAATTGAAGAACTTGGCTGATATTGTCTGATGGAATTTGTCATGAAATATGCATTGTCAACATGCCTGCATTTGCAAGTTATGTGGTGAGCACTGGTATTTTCTCTTTTGTTCTGTTGCAAATGATATCATTCTTCCGTATCATGATGCAAACGGAGTAATTAAAAAAAAAAAAAAAAACGAGCGGATTAATACACTAACTGTAGTGTGTACCCTTGCATTTACTAAATGAAAAGCGTACATGAGCTTACGTCAGTGTAAAACCATCTGCATGCTGAGCAGTTGCAGGCGTCCACTAAACCTCAGTGGTCCGTTTTGCAATGTCGAGCATCTGTTATAAATTCTGGTTTCATATTCTGTACATTTTTAT
>NC_051388.1:55547210-55552210 GCF_015228065.2 Penaeus monodon | reverse complement strand
CGAGAGCGAGCGAGAGAGCGAGAGAACGAAGAGGAAGCGAGAGACGAGAGAGCGAGAGAGCGAGAGAGAACGAGAGAGCGAGAGAGCGAGAGAGCGAGAGAGCGAAGAGCGAAGAGCTGAGAGCGAGAGAGCGAGAGAGCGAGAGACGAGAGAGCCATAGAGGAAGAGCGAGAGAGCGAGAGAGCGAGAGAGAGAGAGAGCGAGAGAAGGAGAGCGAGAGAACGAGAGAGCGAGAGAGCGAGAGAGCGAGAGAACGAGAGAGAGCGAAGAGAGCGAGAGAACGAGAGACGAGAGACGCGAGAGCAGAGCGAGAGAACGAGAGAGCGAGAGTACGAGAACGAGAGAGCGAGAGAGCGAGAGAGCGAGAGAGCAGAGAGAACGAGAGAGCAGAGAGAAACGAGAGAGCGAGAGACGAGAGACGGAGAGAGCGAGAGAACGAGAGAGCGAGAGAGCGAGAGAGCGAGAGAACGAGAGAACAAGAGAGCGAGAGAGCGAGCGAGAGAACGAGAGAGCGAGAGAGCGAGAGAGCGAGAGAGCGAGAGAGCGAGAGAGCGAGAGAACGAGAGAGCGAGAGAGCGAGAGAGCGAGAGAGCGAGAGAGCGGAGAGCTAGAGAGCGAGAGAACGAGAGAGCGAGAGAGCGAGAGAGCGAGAGAACGAGGAGCGAGAGAGCGAGAGAGCGAGAGAGCGAGAACGGAGAAGAGAGCGAGAGCGGAGCGAGAGACGAGAGAGCGAGAGGCGAGAGACAGAGACAAGAGAACAAGAGAACAAGAACAAGAGAACAAGAGAACGAGAGAGCGAGAGAGCGAGAAAGCGAGAGAACAAGAGAGCGAGAGAGCGAGAGAGCGAGAGAGCGAGAGAGCGAGGGAGGGGGAGAGCGAGAGAGCGAGAGAGCGAGAGAGCGAGAGAGCGAGAGAGCGAGAGAGCGAGAGAGCGAGAGAACAAGAGAGCGAGAGAGCGAGAGAGCGAGAGAGCGAGAGAGCGAGAGAACGAGAGGGCGAGAGGGCGAGAGGGCGAGAGGGCGAGAGAGCGAGAGAGAGAGAGAGAGAGAGAGCGAGAGAGCGAGAGAGAGAGAGAAAGAGAGAGCGAGAGAGCGAGAGAGCGAGAGAGCGAGAGAGCGAGAGAGCGAGAGAGAGCGGTAGAGGATTGCAAAGAGCCCAGTTTCATTACCCTTCCCTCGTGCTCCTTCCTTCTGCGTGACTGCTGAACAAACCAGAGTTGCAGATACCACATCTTTTTCTCTTTCTATTTCTTCTTCTTTTTCGCTTTCCCAAGTCGCGGAGAGGATGAGGAATCCGAGATTGGGGAAAGGGGCATTGTGAAACTGTTTGTCCGTGAAATTTTTAATGAGATGGGGGAGGAAGTGAGAGGGCGAGAGGCAAAGGGAAAGGCACGAGCGACAGAGATACCTTTTGAATGACGAATCGCACTTCAAAATAATTTCTTCGGTTTCTCTCGATAGGTAAATATTTTGCCTTTTCCATCACATTCTGAATTAATGTTTCTCTCTCTCTCTCTCTCTCTCTCTCTCTCTCTCTCTCTCTCTCTCTCTCTCTCTCTCTCTCTCTCTCTCTCTCTCTCTCTCTCTCCTCGTACTGTGCCAACTCCAGGGGTTAAGTTAGTATTACCTATTCGTTATAATGCACTTGTTATATAACTCGACGCCCCTCACTTTTTAAAATTTAGGATATGTTAAAAAGAATCCCGTCTGCATATATTCATGTATACCACTTCTCTGTTTCAAAAGACACTTAGTAATGGAAGGATAAGGTACACTCTCTGTATCCATATTATTTTGCACGCTTATCGCTATATAAAGGGCCCCACACACTTTTTTTCTCAGCAAATATTCCCATGAAACTCACTTTGCAAGATCACGGTGGTTTCGTTCTCCCTCCGTCGCTAAGGACGAGGGTAATGATCTCTCCTCATCGCTTGGGTTTTAGATCGTCATTTGTTTCTATTGCGAATAAGGCTGCTGTTGAAGAATGTTTTTTTTTTTTTTTTTTTTGTGGTGTTTAATGATGGTAAAGAAGATTTTTTTTTAAATTGATGTTTAAGGCTGCTGTTTAAGAATGTTTTTATTGATGTTTAATAATGTTTGTGTTTTTTAGATATGTTTAATGATGTTTAAGATATTGAAATGTTTAGGGATGTTAAAGGATGCTTTGAAAGCCAGTTATTTAAGACTATTGTTTAAGCCAATTATCTAAGCATATTATTTAAGGATGTTGCGTAAGCCACTTATGGGCGTAGTTTAAGCCAACTATTTAAGGATATTATTTAAGGACGTTGCTTCCCCCTTCGTCGGACAGTCCAGGGGTCCCTCTCCCATCGCGGAGGCCCTGCTGTCTTCCACCACCGACTGACAGGTCCCTTCTTCCGTCAGGTACTGGGCGGTCACGCAAGTGGACTACATCCACTCCCGGAACGGCACGCGCATCGGCACCATGATCCTGCTGGTGTGGCTGACGGCGGTGGTGGTGTCCATAGCGCCTCTCTTCGGCTGGAAGGACCCCGACTTCCTGGTGCGGGTCAACCAGCACAAGAAATGCCTCGTGTCGCAGGACGTCGGCTACCAGATCTTCGCCACCATGGCCACCTTCTACGTCCCTCTGACAGCCATCTTGATTCTCTACTGGAAGATCTTTCAGGCGGCACGGAAGAGGATCCACAAGAACCGCCCGGGGGAGAAGAAGGAGGCGAAGAAGAAGGGGAATAATAACAGGACGAACAGGGCGAAGGTAAGCGAGGATGGGAGGAAGATTATTGTTATTATTATTATTATTATTATTTTTTAAAGCTTTGGTTCTGTTACTGTTTTTGTTGTTTTTGTTTTCTTTTGATTCTGTTCTTGTTTTTTGTTGTTTTGTTTTGGTTTTCAGTTTTGGTTCTTATTTTTTTGTTTTTCTGTTCTTGTTTTTGTTTGTTTGTTTGTTTAATTTTCAAAAGGATTTTTTTTTTGTTACGTTTTATTGGTTGTATTTTTTTTGTTTTCGTAAAGAAATGTGAAATGGCTTTCTTATGTGTTTTATGAATTATCTTTTTTTTTCTCTTCTTTTCTTTGTATGCTTGTTTTTACCCCGAAGTAACACGTTTTTTTTATTATTTGTTTTTTTGTGTTCTTTTTCGTAGACAGTTTGTATGAGAGTATAGATTACATGCAGTAGAAAGAAAATGACCGGATATGAGAGTTTATTTAAACAACAATAAAACGCTAAACAAGACGATTATTTTGGAAAAGTTCAGTGCTTTGAATGTACCAAAAATGATAAATTTACAGACCGAAGGATACAGAGGGAATACGTAATGAAATCATAAAAATATGAGGAAGATTTTCGCTAAATCGCTTTGGAGGAACTCTCGCCCTTGCATACATATTGAACTTAATTCAAGATTAAGTCAAGAAAAAGAGAGAGAGAGAGAGAGAAAAAAAATAAATAAACAAACAAAACAAATTGCATACTGTGCTTGTGAAGGCAAACAAGCACAGAGAGGTTCACTGGCAATGGTTAAGATAAAAGTGTGCAATGAATGCACGGCTATTGAGCCTAGTATTTGCAATATGGACATAGGCAACAGCTGTGTGGCAGCGGCACTCGAGTATAGTGGTGCGGTTGCAACTGTGGCATACAGAGCGTGGTTTAGGAATTTTGCTTTAAAAGAATCGTATACTAAACTTGAATGAAAGTCACATTCAAGATTTTTTTTTTTAATTAGGGAAGATGGTTAATAATTTAGCATAAATATTTTGAAAAAAAAAGTTTGTTAAAGACAATGCTACAGAGTGGAGCTGGACAGGTTAGAGTTCCTTTATAGAAATTTGTTTTTCTTGTTATATATGTAATTCTGGTTATACTCCATTAATACAACCACACACACAGACGCATACTCAAACACACGCAGGGTTTCACACACACACACACACACACACACACACACACACACACAAACACGCCCGCGCAGTAAATGTTCCTACTCTAAATAGTGCGCTTGAATCATAAAAAGTGCAGTTTCTACCACTTCATTTATATTACTACAAGCTTCTGACATCGTATTGCGAGCTCTTCATGTATGCTCGTCGCAAATCTGGTCTATCTTTAATTCTCCCTTTTTTCTATGACCTTTTTGTGTTTCGCTCCGCCTCGTCAAGTATGATGAAGAGTGTGACAAAACTGTTGAAATATGGTTGTGTATGTACTTGAGTGTTTTGTCGTTGTAATTTCCTCTAATGCTGTAAATGGGCCTGCATTTAGGATACATTTTTGAGGTGGTTTAATACCAGGGGAGCTCTCGTGCAAAGGCCATTATCTGGACAAAGGAGAACACACACGGGTACACAAGGTTAATCCGCGTACGGGGTGAGGCATGTATGTGTGTGTGTGTGTGTGTGTGTGTGTGTGTGTGTGGTGTGTGTGTGTGTGTGTGTGTGTGTGTGTGTGTGTGTGTGTGTGTGTGTGTGTGTGTGTGTGTGTGTGTAAGGGGCGGGGAGGGAGGGAGCCTAGACCCACCTCTGTGTTTATTTGTGGCTGAACTCTTAATTGCGTGCAATTTGGGTCGTCCATTGCTGTAATGCTCATCTAATTACACCTATGGTTGATTTTGGTGCCGTGTTCGTTTCTGTTGATTTCGTGCTGAAGTTTAAACTATCGCTGGTTTTAGTAAAAGTATTCATGGTTTGATTGCGACTTATGATATCGCAGTTACTGATGTATGATGTTTCTTTAATTTTGTATTAACTAGGTCAATTTAAATTCTTTACTGGGAGAGATAGTAATGATTTCAATGACATACTATTACCATGTTTTCTCCATTATGAGTATTGCTATGATTATACTGATTTATCTTTGTCACACATCTTTTCTACTACAGTAAACAATTATACATCTGTGTCTCACCAACCTAATCTCTGTACATAACCGTTGTCACAGCAGCCTAACCCCAGCGTCCACTTTCCCTCCAGGCCAACAGAGGCGGCGGTGGCGGCGGCGGAGGGGGCCAC
>NC_051388.1:55545421-55547110 GCF_015228065.2 Penaeus monodon | reverse complement strand
AGAAGAAGGAGGCGAAGAAAAGGGGAATAATAACAGGACGAACAGGCGAAGGTAAGCGAGGATGGGAGGAAGATTATTGTTATTATTATTATTATTATTATTTTTTAAAGCTTTGGTTCTGTTACTGTTTTTGTTGTTTTTGTTTTCTTTTGATTCTGTTCTTGTTTTTGTTTGTTTGTTTGTTTAATTTTCAAAAGGATTTTTTTTTTGTTACGTTTTATTGGTTGTATTTTTTTTGTTTTCGTAAAGAAATGTGAAATGGCTTTCTTATGTGTTTTATGAATTATCTTTTTTTTTCTCTTCTTTTCTTTGTATGCTTGTTTTTACCCCGAAGTAACACGTTTTTTTTATTATTTGTTTTTTTGTGTTCTTTTTCGTAGACAGTTTGTATGAGAGTATAGATTACATGCAGTAGAAAGAAAATGACCGGATATGAGAGTTTATTTAAACAACAATAAAACGCTAAACAAGACGATTATTTTGGAAAAGTTCAGTGCTTTGAATGTACCAAAAATGATAAATTTACAGACCGAAGGATACAGAGGGAATACGTAATGAAATCATAAAAATATGAGGAAGATTTTCGCTAAATCGCTTTGGAGGAACTCTCGCCCTTGCATACATATTGAACTTAATTCAAGATTAAGTCAAGAAAAAGAGAGAGAGAGAGAGAGAAAGAAAAATAAAATAAACAAACAAAACAAATTGCATACTGTGCTTGTGAAGGCAAACAAGCACAGAGAGGTTCACTGGCAATGGTTAAGATAAAAGTGTGCAATGAATGCACGGCTATTGAGCCTAGTATTTGCAATATGGACATAGGCAACAGCTGTGTGGCAGCGGCACTCGAGTATAGTGGTGCGGTTGCAACTGTGGCATACAGAGCGTGGTTTAGGAATTTTGCTTTAAAAGAATCGTATACTAAACTTGAATGAAAGTCACATTCAAGATTTTTTTTTTTAATTAGGAAGATGGTTAATAATTTAGCATAAATATTTTGAAAAAAAAAGTTTGTTAAAGACAATGCTACAGAGTGGAGCTGGACAGGTTAGAGTTCCTTTATAGAAATTTGTTTTTCTTGTTATATATGTAATTCTGGTTATACTCCATTAATACACCACACACACAGACGCATACTCAAACACACGCAGGGTTTCACACACACACACACACACACACACACACACACACACAAACACGCCCGCGCAGTAAATGTTCCTACTCTAAATAGTGCGCTTGAATTCATAAAAAAGTGCAGTTTCTACCACTTCATTTATATTACTACAAGCTTCTGACATCGTATTGCGAGCTCTTCATGTATGCTCGTCGCAAATCTGGTCTATCTTTAATTCTCCCTTTTTTCTATGACCTTTTTGTGTTTCGCTTCCGCCTCGTCAAGTATGATGAAGAGTGTGACAAAACTGTTGAAATATGGTTGTGTATGTACTTGAGTGTTTTTGTCGTTGTAAATTTCCCTCTAATGCTGTAAATGGGCCTGCATTTAGGATACATTTTTTGAGGTGGTTTTAATACCAGGGGAGCTCTCGTGCAAAGGCCATTATCTGGACAAAGGAGAACACACACGGGTACACAAGGTTTAATCCGCGTACGAGGGTGAGGCATGTATGTGTGTGTGTGTGTGTGTGTGTGTGTGTGTGTGTGTGTGTGTGTGTGTGTGTGTGTGTGTGT
>NC_051388.1:55515421-55517921 GCF_015228065.2 Penaeus monodon | reverse complement strand
TAATAGAACACAGAGAAAAGATATGTTATTAGAAAGAGGGGGTTGATGGTTCGGCGAGCCTGGTGAATGTATCAAATTTGATTATATATATATATATATATATATATATATATATATATATATATATTATATATATATATATATATATATATTATTATTATTATTATTTATTATTATTTTTTGAGTTACCATAAACGGCGATATCTATTTAGATTCTTCATATTGTCTAACAATTATATCTTGTCATTACATTGATAAAAAATAACTTGATAATCCAAAGTGATAATAAAAAAAAACAAAAAAAAAAACAGACGGATGTCACTGGGATTACATTCATTATTCCGTTTCACTCTTCCTATTATATCAATCTTTTTGTTTTTATTTATTTATAATATTTAGGAGAAGAAATGGTGTAGCATTAGCCACAGGATTTAATTGATTTATGAAACGAGAATATCATCAACCTTCTCTTTTAATTATTACTGCTATAATCCAAAGAACACATTGTAATGTCCCACCTGTTTAATTTTGTATGATTATATGGTAAAAGGAACTGCATATCACTTAAAGTTGTTTCTATGACCAATGTCCTTTCACTCACCAAAGGAATGAAATCAAGTCATCCCATGACCCATATTAAGACAACAAAGACATAATATTCACATAAAATATAAGTACATAACTTTCTTCTTGGGGTTTCCTTCAAACCCAAAACCCCGAGTGGTGGAATATTCCTGGAATAAATATTATTAAAATTTAAGAGCATATGGACAGACAGTAATTTTAGAGAGAAAATTTTGGGGGGGTATATTTTAAATTGACGTATTGGTGGCAACGATTCAGATCATAATAATAATAATAATAATAATAATAATAATAATAATAATAATAATAATAATAATAATAATAATAATAATAATAATAATAATAATCATTATTATTATTATAATTATTATTATTACTGTTATAAAATTTCCCCGACAGTGGTAACGAGGAGGGTAGTAATAATTATAATATTGATGATGAAAACAGGAAAAATAATGAAAATGATAAGTAAAATAAATGATGACGATCAAGATAAAGAGGATACCTGATAATAATGATAGCGATGATAACAGTTATGATAATGATAAATCGATAATTACCATGACATTAATTATAATAATAACAATGATGATCGTAATTATGATAATAATAAGAGAGACGATAATTGTATTATCACAATAATTCTTCTCCTCAATAGAGTCCTATAATGCCCCCTTTTCTTCTGCTGAACTCCTTTCTGCCTTACAGTCATGTCTCAACACACATGAAGGACCTGGTGGTATACATTACCACATGCTCTGACATCTCCCACCTACCTCTTTGTCCTTCCTGTGACAGTTTTCAACAATATTTGGACAAGTGGAAGTTTTCCTCCCCACTGGCTTTAAATCATTACCCCACTTTTCTTGAGACCTATTAAATTTATCACCCTTTCTCGAGATTACCGTCCCATTGCTCTGACCAGTTGCTTATGCAAATTAGAAGGCACCTTGAATCCCACAGCCTTCTCTCTCCTTCCAATTTGGATTTCGCCGTGTCCGTAGCACAGCATGCCATGATTCCATATTAGCCGTGTTCCTCATCTTTGAAATGACATATGATACAATATGGCAGTACCACTTCCTCCAGCAAATATATTCTCCTGGCATAGATGTAGTCGTAAAGTCTTTCCTTTCTAATCGTACTTTTCACGTTGTATTTTCCTCTTCAGCTTCATCTTCTTTTCCTCAATCGGAAGGTGTTCCACAAGGCAGTGTGCTCACCACCATATTATTCCTTCTAGCCGTAAACGGCTTAGTTCCAGTACTACTAGCAGGTATCGAGTCCTCCTTGTAATTAGAAGGCTTAACCACCTTTGCCTCTTTGGCTCTCCCATACCTGCTCTCTGTCAATTTTTCCAGTCTGTAATATCATTCATTACTTTTTAGACCACTAACCATGGCTGTCAGTTTTCCTAGGGTCAGACTACAAAATTCTCCTCCATGTTCAAACCACCCTGATCCTCACTACTCCTGAATATGGCTGCTATACTTACTCTTCTACCTCTAGTTCTCTTCTTGCTCACCTTAATGCAATCCGCCATTGCAGTCTTCGTTTTGTCCTAGGTGCCTTTCACTCTTTGTCAGTTGAAAGCCTATGCTATTCGCTCCCTCTGGAGACGCACGTTTTTACCAATTTTGTCTCTCTACATTAACTGTCCGTCAGTACCCTCTTCCTACCTTTACCTCCTTCCCACACCTACATGTTCCTTTCTCTCTCCGCATGGATGTTCTCTTCTCCCGTTCGCCCTTTCCTCACCTCTGATCCCTTCCTTGTTCTGCCCATACATTCCCGTCTTGGCATGTACCTTACTCCTGTATTTGCTCCTCTGTTTTCCTAGATACACTCTACTCGCTCCTCCAGTACTTACGTTTAAACAAATGGCTCAAAATCCTTCTCTGGTCCAGGTTCTCCT
>NC_051388.1:55458847-55461347 GCF_015228065.2 Penaeus monodon | reverse complement strand
GAGAGAGAGAGAGAGAGAGAGAGAGAGCGAGAGAGAGAGAACAGAATACACAAGAAAGACCGAGAAAGAGAAAGGGATAGACAAAAATTCCGAAAACCCTAACCCACCCTACCCCCAACACACACACACAACCCAGAACACCCCCCTATTGTGTACACACGTATCCCAAACAAACACAGCATTGCACCGACGGCCAATGCAACAGCGGAAGTTCAAGCAAAGTCACAAATATGCTTGGACACCGACCTCCTCCGGGGACACCTAACCCCCGAGATAGCAAACCGCGAGGGTCCTGGGAGACGCAGCGCCACCAACAAGTTTTATAGACTTCTTGCGGGCGACAAAACTCTTGCCAAACTCCTGTGATCCTTCGTCGTGCTGGGAGTGGGAATAGGTAGGTGGGGTAGAGGGGTGGGGGTAGGAATGTGGGAATTGGGTGAGAATGGGAGGGGGTGGGAGGGTAGGAATGTGAGAATGGGAGGGGGTGGGAGGGTAGGAATGTGAGAATGGGAGGGGGTGGGAGGGTAGGAATGTGGGAATGGGAGGGGGTGGGAGGGTAGGAATGTGGGAATGGGAGGGGGTGGGAGGGTAGAAAAGTGGGAATTGGGTTGGAATGGTAGGGGTTGGGAGGGTAGGTAATGGAATGTGGGAATGGGTAGTCGCGTGGATGAGATTGTGGATGAGTGGAGGTATAGAAGATGGAAATGGAGATGGGGGTTGATAGTGAATGGGGGGGATATGGGGGCGTAAGGCGAGATGAGATTAGGAATGAGGTGTGGGTTGGTGGAATTAGGAATGAGACTGAGTGGGTGGAAATGGAAAATCGGGAATATTTATATGCAAGCACACACATACACACACACTCACACACACACAAAAAACACACACACACACACACGCACACAAATATGTATATATATATATATATATATATATATATATATATATATATATATATATATATATATATATATATATATATGTGTGTGTGTGTGGTGTGTGTGTGTGTGTGTGTGTGTGTGTGTGTGTGTGTGTGTGTGTGTGTGTAATACATACATATATATATATATATATATATATATATATATATATATATATATATATATATATATATATATATATATATATATATATACATAAATCATGGAAACACATGATCGTCAAGGCTGCGGTGGTCGAATGGTTAGAGCGTCGGACTCAAGACTGTCACGACGGCAATCTGAGTTCGAGGGTTCGAGTCACCGACCGCCGCGTTGTTTCCCTTGGGCAAGGAACTTCACCTCGATTGCCTGCCTAGCCACTGGGTGGCCAAGCCAGCCCAAGTCAGTGCTGGTCCCAAGCCCGGATAAAATAAGAGAGAATGTTACCTAAAAAGGTAACACCGGCACTCTCCGTGGAAAGGAACTGGGGACCCTACCACGTACTCACTCCAAGAGCATCACAACGTGAAAACTGCAATTGAGTATCATGCTGTGACCACGGCGGCTCAGACATGAACCTACCGTTAAATGATGATGATGATATATATACATATGTGTGTGTGTGTTTGTGTATGTTTATGTCTGTGTTTTTGTTTTCGTGTCTGTGTGTGTATATGTGTTTGTGTTTGTGTGCGTGTGTGTTTGTTTGTGCTTGTGTGTTTGTGTGTGTTTATGCGTGTGTTTATGTGTGTGTCATTGCGTTTGTGTGTGTTCGCATGTGTCTGCTCACAGCAAGTACACAGTATACATAATGTACCGAAAATCAGGAGTACGCAGATACGTGTGTTTCTCTCCAATTACAGATACAGTGGATTTCGCATAACACCCGAGGATGTGCCCTAATTAGGTATGTTCTGACAAACCGACATACACCATTAATTTCCATTCATTTGTTCACAGTTCTAAATACATTGAACCGAAAACAAAGAGGTAAACACAACATAAACAACAAAATCTTGATTTATTTATTTACTATTTTTTTCTTTTCTTGACTGTTATTCATTTTCATTTCATTCATTTATGTTTTTTTTCTTTTTTTTATTCTTTCTCTTTTTTTAAGTCTAACTCACGTTGCAATGAATGACAAAACATCCCTTCTTTTTTTTTCTTTTCTTTTTTTCTAGCCTATTTCACGTTACAGTGAATGGCTCTATGTCCTTAGCACCCTTATTATAATATACAAATCATGTATGTATATATATATATATATATATATATATATATAATATATATATATATATATATATATATATATATATATATATATATATAATCATATACGTCTATATCTATATCTATATATAATATATATATATATATATGATATATATATATATATATATATATATATATATATATATATATATATATATATATCATACATACATACATAATTGACTATAAACACATATATATATATAATATATATATATATATATATATATATATATATATATATATATATATATATATATATATATATATATATATATATATATATATATATATATATATATATA
>NC_051388.1:55426347-55428847 GCF_015228065.2 Penaeus monodon | reverse complement strand
AAAATTTCACTGTCTATGAGAAATCCAAATAATGAAGTATTATACATGTATTTCTGTAGCACGGTGAATTCTCTACAGGATATCAATAATGTCACCATAAATAAGATAATACGAAGACGCTAGGAACATTTCTGATACTGGCAAGGGGAAAATATAGACAAAAAGTTGTATTCAGAAGAGAGAGAGAGAGAGAGAGAGAGAGAGAGAGAGAGAGAGAGAGAGAGAGAGAGAGAGAGAGAAATAGACATAAAAATGGTACAACACGGATAAAATATATCAGACCTAGGGGCTGTAAGGTTCATTCTTCACCATTCTATACCTCTGTCAGGAAGTAATGATGGAGAGCGAGAGAACTACGACACATATCATTTAATGATATGTGTCGGCTGGCTCTCTGTCTTCCTCTAAGCACTAAAAATGGTAGGAATAAATTCTTAGAGAAGGTGCGTGAGGGGAGGACAAAGGGACAGCACACCAGGTGGCAGTCTGTTTCTATCTTAGGCTAGAAAAGACTACGAGAGGGATGAAATGCTCAGAAAAATAGTACTCCCTTCACCCTACATACATCTGAGAAATGGCTGGGTCTGAGAAGAGCCAAAAGGAGGGACGGCGGCCAAGGAAAGAAAGAAATAGAATGAAAGAAAAGAAGAAAAAAAGGTGAAAAGGTTCACACAAAAAAAAGATCAACAGCCCTGTACGAGGAAAACGACAAGAATAAAGAATAATAAAAAAAAAGAAATGAGAGGAAAACGGAGATTCTCCCGCGGGAAACAATAGAGGGGAAATCGGAAACACAAAAGGGAAAAATAGAAAAGAAAAAAAGAAAGAAAAAAAAAAAACACTAGAGGGGTTGGTGGTTTCCATCTGGCTTCACCGGGAATAAAAGACCCCGAAACAAGCCCGGAGAGAGGAAAAAGCTAACTGGTATATCAAATCGGGCGGGTAAAAATGGCCACACTAAAGAAAAGAAGCAGACAGTTAGTTACTTCGCAAGAAAGACAAAATCCCAGGAAAAGGAAAACACAAACCAGGAACACGTCCGACCTCTGAGGCTCACAATAAAAGAATGATCCGTTTTCTTTGTGATTGCACAGAAAACGGGAGGTTTTAGGGTGTTATGGGAGACCCTGCGGCGGGACTTCAAAATGCTTTGTTTTCTCTCCTTTGTTGTGACATCGCCGGAACAAGGCCTCCTGTGGGTTAAAAGTGGTCGGGTTTTTAGGTGCAACCCCTACTCGATGGGTATTGCAGATTCAGGTTCCGGCGCTTAGGAGTTAGTAAGAAATCGAGTGTAAGCACACACACATATGCACATATGATACATACATACACACACATATACATGCATACATATATATATATATATATATATATATATATATATATATATATATATATATATATATGTATATATATATATATATATGTATGTATAATATATATAATATATATATATATATTTATATTTATAAACACACACACACACACACACACACACACACACACACACACACACACACACACGCACACACACACACACACACACACACTCACACACACACACACACACACTCACACACATATATATATATATATATATATATATATATATATATATATATATATATATATATATATATGTATATATATATATATATATATATATATATATATATATATATATATATATATATATATATATATATATATCCTTGAGAAGTCAAATGCAGGTTTCATAAAGGAAGTAGCCGCCGTCACAAAAGTGTTACCGCGCCGAACCGCGGTTGATTAGGAAGGGCATCCAGTCAGGCAAGGGTGAGACTGCCAAATAGCCTCTCAATAGTGAATTGAGAAAGGCCTATGTCTTGCAGTGGAATAAATGACTGTTATAAAAAAAAATATGTATATATGCACACACACACACACACACACACACACACACACACACACACACACACACACACACGCGCGCGCGCACAAGCACACGCACACGCACACTCACAAGCACACGCACACGCACACACACATATGTATATAATATATATAATATTTGTAAAATATATATATGTTATTATTACAGGACTCCTAATCCGTGGATGAGACATAAGGGTTGGTTTGGGTTCGGGTTTCGGTCGACTCCGAACGGGGTTGCATCACTGATCTCAAAAAAAGACTGGATCGAGCAACCCATTGTTCCATCTCCTGAAGCTGTGAAGCCAAATTTGATTTCCGCCATCTTAGGAGGTCCAAAAGCCCTGATGTAAACAATGTAGTGTACTGGCTGCCGTCACATCGCAGGTGCCAAGTTGCAGCGCGTTTGCTTGCACTAACCGTACGGGATAAAAAAAAAAGAGTGAAAGTACTTCAAAGAAGATAACATTTCACAAGTAAGTGCTCGCTTTGAGCCTACCTGGTTTTATACTTAATTTTACAAGCCCAAGATTTGACTTGTTCACCTCTAGGCCACAACTCGAAACGATCGAGTATGAAAGGATTTCAT
>NC_051388.1:55401347-55403847 GCF_015228065.2 Penaeus monodon | reverse complement strand
ATCCAATTTGAGCTGAAATGGATCACGGGTTAAATAAGATATTAAATCCATCTAGATGGCGCAGATTAATTTTGATAATTATATTACACTTCCGCATACTATACACTCATGAAATATAACGTCCACGTGCATAGTGTATGTATTTAAGTCGAAAATTAAATTATACAATTTCCGTGTTAAATTAAGTAATGTTCTTAACGTTGACAATAGCATTATATTGCACAGCCATATGAATTATTAAAGTTTCAAGTGTCCAACTACTAATCTTATTCTCGTACCTACTTTGTGAACTAATCCCATATACACACATTTTTCCACGTGGAAAATGAAAATGAATTCTCCGCGTTATGTAATTAATTTAGTTAATGTAATAATGATACGTTAAAAAAAAAGATAACCGAGTGACGGAGATATTTGGAAATAAGTAGAATTTCAGTTAAATGTCACAGAAGGGAAGTCTTATTCAGCGAAGCAAACGTTTCGAACAAGTCTTTCCAGTCAGTGAACGTTGACCGAGACGCATCGGGAGAGGAGAGTGAACAAACGTTTGGTTCTTTGCTGGGACGAAAGAGACGCTACCTGAGTAGTTTCCAGGAGGTTATCTCTGTCTTTGTCTGTCTCTCTGTCGGACTGTCTCTTTCTCTCCCTTTCTCACTGTCTCGCTTTTGGTCTTTCTCACTGTCTCTCTCTTAGTTTTTCTTTTTCTATGTTTTTTTCACTTTATCTCTGCCTCTGTCTGTTTCACTTTATTTCTGTCTCTACCTCTGTCTCTTTCTCTTTATCTCTCTCTATCTATCTCATCCCCACCCTCCCTCCCTCCCTCCCATTTCTCTCTCTCTATGTCTCTCTCTCTCTCTCTCTCTCTCTCTCTCTCTCTCTCTCTCTCTCTCTCTCTCTCTCTCTCTCTCTCTCTCTCTCTCTTTCACTCACTCTCTGAACACACGCCCTGTCAATCTCAGCCCTACTATAACACACACACAGAGAATTTGGCCTCAGGAAGAAGACCCCCTTTTACACATTTTTATGAGGGTAGAGATGTAGAACACTTCACGTCACTCATGATAAAGCCCAAGACATGCTTTTAACATGGATATCAACAACGCTGAGTCCTCCCAGTGACGAGGATCTCCACGTGACCAAGGACTGAAAGAAGAAGGAAGGAGAAGTGAGGAAGGTATTAGGCCACACGATAACATCTCTCGACCTATCGTGAGGCTGGCGGTGTGTCCTTTTGATATTGCAGTGATGGGCGTCCTAGCGAGTAAACATTTTTAAACCAGCGAATTTCCTTCTCTCTCTCTCTCTCTCTCTCTCTCTTTTCCCTTCGTGTTTGTTCGTTTTGTTACGCGGCGACTCTTCTGAGTGTTAGAATAAGGATAAGGAAAAAAAATCTTTTCGTGTGTTTCCTCCCCCCCCAAAAAAAAAAAAAAAAAAAATCATTCCCTTTTCTTCCTATTCCATAACATTCTTACATTTCATTTATTCCTCATCCCAAACAACATTTTCTTTTTTTTTTAAAGCAAGAATCTCCCCTTTTTTAAGCTAAGCTCCATCTGAACACCAAGTTACAACCACGTCGATCGTCTAACCAATATTTGGTCGGGATCTTGCGGTCAGAAGTCGTAAAACATTGAGAAATGCAATAAAGATGCAAGAAGGAGACGCAGCTGCTCTGACATCTGGTTTGTATTTATTCTTGTACTTATTTCTTGTGCTTGTACTTATTCTGTACTTATTTGTGTGCTCATTTCTTATGCTTGTACTTATTTTGTATTTCTTTTTGTGCTTCTTTCTTGTGCTTGTACATATTTTGTACTTATTTTTGTGCTTATGTCTTATGCTTGTACTTATTTTGTACTTACATTTGTACTTATTTCATATACTTATACTTATTTTGTACTTATTTCATATACATGTACATATTTTTGTATTTATTATACTTTTTGTACTAATTTCATATGCTTGTACTCATTTTGTACTTGTTCTTGTACCTATGCCATATACTTGTACTTATTTGTATTTATTTTTTGTATTTATATTACATCTATTCTTGTACTTTTCTTAAACAGTTGCTTTTATTTTGTATCTATATGATATAATTATTTCATATAATTAATGATTTTCTATTTATCTTTGTACTTATTTCGTATATATATTCATGTACTTTTTTACATTCTTGTACCTTTATATAGTTAGTTATTTTCTATTTATTTGATCTAGTTGCACTTATTTCATCTTGCATTTATTCATGGATTTATATTTGATTTAACCTATTCTATTTATTTTATTTAACATATTTTATTTATTCAATTTAACTA
This sequence comes from Penaeus monodon, assembly GCF_015228065.2. Taxonomy (NCBI): domain Eukaryota; kingdom Metazoa; phylum Arthropoda; class Malacostraca; order Decapoda; family Penaeidae; genus Penaeus; species Penaeus monodon. The sequence goes on along the minus strand of NC_051388.1, from coordinate 55,401,529 downwards.
ATTATTAACATAATTCGACTTATTCTGTAATTCTTGTACTTATTTTGTATTTATTCTTATATCACTTTTACGCACTCTATAAATTTTTCCAAATAATTGTCTATGCTGTATCTATTATTCATCTATTTATTCATTTACTCTATAGACTTGCTCGTATCTATTTTTTTTTACTCATTTCATAT